>NC_133620.1:237539451-237604451 GCF_048593235.1 Sminthopsis crassicaudata | reverse complement strand
ATTTAGAATAAATGCCCCATTAGAATATAAACTCTTTGAAGGCAGAGAAATTCAATTTTGTTTTTGTATTTACAATGCTTAATCCAGTACTTAGCATATAATAGGTGCTTAATAAATGCTTAATGATTGATGGATAGATTGATTCCCTGGTTCAATTTGCCTATTTCCCATAGGGAATGTTTTTAGGCTAAAAAGTCCATCTCTTACAACTCATGCTAGTGATGAGTTAAGTGATTTCTTCAACTTGTAAAAGAAATAAAAGAAATGATGGGGGTGAACTCTGAAACTGTGTCCCTTTAATCTGTAAAAGAATCACTCTGAAACTGTGTTCCCTTTTCTCTGTAAAAGAAAGGAGATTAGGGGTCTCAAACTCCAGAGAGTCTGGGATGGGGCATACTTTCCAGAGGGGCCTTTTCTAAGATAAGTGGCTCATTCAATTGGAGATCTTGGGCAAATCACCTCCCATCGAACTTTTGGGTAGCTGAATCCCCATTCAGGAAATTCCAAATTCTGGAAAAAAACCTTCCAAGTGATTTCATTCAATTGCAGCTCAAACTGGCCCCAGCCCCCAAGATTTGCTCATAAAATAGATTTCTGTAAACACATTCTTTGCAAATTTTCTCATTAAGAGATTTGTCCACTAAGAGAGAGCTTCTTGGTGAAAAATAAAACTTCATTTTTTGCCACTAAGATTTTAGGGTTCATGAATTCTTTCACGTTGGACCTGCACTGAGACCAGAGAAGATGCTCACATCAATTCTTACAACTCTCTAACCGCATCAGAAATATTGGTTTATCATTTGCTTACCAAGGTACTATATTTGAATAAGGGCTGGCTTACTTTACTAGTCCAGGATATAGATTTGTTAGGAAATTGCTTAAGTAGAACTCAAGCTACTGGGGGCAGAAATTTCCTCTGTGTGTGTGTGTGTGTGTCCCTAGCACCTAATACAGTGCCTTGTACTGAGCAGATGTTCAGTAAATGTATATCGAATAAACAAATCTCTTGAGTTTCTAAAAGTAAAAGAAAGAATGCAAATTACCCATCTCTTTCCTTCTTCGGTCTTCAGTGCATCATATCCAAATGGGAACATGTGAAAAATAAAGAAGAATATTTATATGAGCTATGGAGATTGAAGAATGAACATTTCATATATTCATATAGTTCTCCTATTCTCTGTCATTTCTGTCTTGGCTCCATAAGGAAAAGACATTTATGGCCCTTAGTCTTTAAGAAGAGATTTTGAGAATAACATGAAACTACATGATAAAAGTAAAAAGTCCAAGAAAGTTAATAGAATGAATTTGGATTTGAACTGGGTTTGGAGACAGATGACCTGGATTCAAACTTGACCCGGCTACTTACTTACTTTCCTAACCATGGAAAAGTTACTTTCCCTCTCTCGGCCTGTTTTCTTATTTGTAAAGTGAGAGTTAGTCTAATTGACCTGCAATGTTCCTCCTAAGGTTCCTCCTATGGATTCTGAATTGTAGGTGAGCTTGTGTCAGTATATACTTATGTCTGATACATTTTTCTCTTTCTTCCCAATTTTTTTTTCTCTTCTTGTCTGCTTTCCTATTGTACATTGGGAAGAAGTTACAAAGTTGTTCTTTGGAGTATACATTGTGAGTAGTCCTATTGAACAAAAAGTTTTTCTAAGAAGGGAATCCCAATAACATCTTGTAGAGAGATGAAATAATTTACTAAATTGATTATTGTCAGGAATATATGCCTCAAGAGAAGCAATTGTTAATTCTTAATATCAGCATTATACCTTAAAAATTAGTAGATGCTACAAAGTGAGGCTTTATTTATTTCATTGATTGTCTAGACTTAAGAAAGTCACAGAGAAAATGTTAATAATATAGATTAAACTTGAGTGTGTTACTTTTTTTCTCCATTCCCCTACCTGAGAGTTGATTGTTACACAAAGACAAGTATACCATTGCTTACTGGTATTCTGGAAGCCTCTCTGTTTCCTACACTTAAATTCCAATAATCAGTTGTGCAGAATGGAATCCAACAATAGTCTATCACCTGGCACATGTTAAGTGCTTAATAAAAATATTTAGTAATTGAACTAACAGTTCAAATGAAAAAGATCTAGGGTTTCTAGTATACTACAAACTCAATATGAGTTAATATTGTGACAAGGCAACCATTTTCTCCTCCCTCTCTATTTTCACAAAAGTCCAAAACTATATATAGACTTAGACTACATTAATGGAAGCATAGTATCCAACAAGAGGATAACCCTTCAGTTAACAAAATAGTACTGAGTTTGGCTCTGAGTACCACATTTTGGGAAATGATATTAATAAGCTGAAACATAACAGAGCATATACAAGCAAGAAGGTGAAGGGACTAAAGACCATGCCATACAAGTATCTGCTAAAGGCAATTGGGATGTTTAGCCTGGATAAGAAAAGACTAAAAAAAATGAAATTATAAGTGCTCTTAAGGGAGACAGCATGGTATGGTGGAAAAAGGATGATTGATGGAGTCACAGAACTTGGGCTCTAATCTTGCCTCTGACGCTAATTAACTGGATGACCTTAATCTTCTAGTATTTCAGTTTTCTCATTTGGGTTTGGATGAGATAGACTCTGGAATCCCTTTTAGCTGTTATTTATGATTCTAAAAATATGATGGACTAATTGATATGGAAAGTGAACTAAGTGTGCTCTGTTTGGCCCCAGAGGACATAATTAGGATTAATGGTAGAATAAATAGGATGATAGTTTTTGGCTCAATATAAGAATAAACTTTTCAATAACTAGAACTGTCCAAAAATAGAATGGGTTCTCAGGGTTGAGATGGAATGGCAAGATAGTGGTGAGTTCTCTGCTTTAGTTACTTCATATCTAACTCTTCAAGATCCCATTTGGGATTTTCTTGCCAAAGACACTGGAGTAGTTTACCATTCCTTTTTTAGTTCATTTTCTAAATGAGAAACTGAGGCAAAGAAAGTTAATTGATTTGTTTAGGAACATATATCTTGGTGCCATATACACTGCATCACCTAGCTGCTCTTTAGTTATTTGTTACGGGAAGTCTTAAAGTGGAGACTACTTCTCTGAGATACAGAAGAGATTCCTGTTGAGGGAAAGGTTGGTCTAGAACAGGTGTTCTTAACCAGGGGTCTGTGAACTTAAATTTCAAAAAATTACTGCATTTCAATAATTAGTTTCTTTTATAATCTTTCATTTCATTTGATGGATTTAAAAATATTATTCTGAGAAAGAGTTCACAGACTTCACCTGGCAGCTAAAAAAGGTCTATGTTATAAAAAGGTTAAGTTCCTGAGCTGAGTCACTCTAAGTGGGTCATGTCCCACTCTAAGATCCTATGATTTGATATAGTGAACAATTTGTTTTTAGAGTAATTTTTCATACCTCAGGCTCACCATAGGAATAGCTATTTGCCATTCTATTTCATTTTTTCCCTTCTTCAATCAGCAGGATTAAGTAGAGTGTGCCTTCTCACCATGAATCTGAGTCCTGTATGCAATGCCTTCTAAATCCTAAAGGATGGCCATAAGGTCAATGAAACTGGTGATTTCACTTAAATTACTCTATTTATGACCATTCAGCATAGAAAACACACACACACAGTTTAGCCATTTTGTATCTCAAATGACAGATGGAGATGGGAAAGAGTATGCTAAATATTAAGGGATTAATAGCTCAGTAATTTATAAGTAGGTATATTAAATATACCTGGAGCTTTTAGTAGTTGCTTTCATGCAGTGGCAAAATAGAACAAAAGCAAACTCAATTGACCCTCATTTCTACCTCTCAATACTCCCAAGAGAACACGTATAGTAATTGATGAGAGAGAAACCAGACAGCCTAGTAAAGTTATGTAAAATCACCAACAAAACCTTCTACAAATGGATTTACAGTCTCAGGAGAAGTACTCCTATCTTACTTAAAAGGACTTACACTCTCTGGAGAACTCCTTTGTTATACAAATTTCTCTATATCCTCTGGAAGCAGGAAGACCTTTTCAGATACAAACTTAAGTATTCTTACCTATTCTGTTCTAGTATTCTGTTTCTGTATAAAATAAAGTTTTCAGATTATGTTTCTTTGCAATATTACTTCTCTCATGAAGCTGATATTGCTTGCCAAGACATTTATTTCTAATCAATAAAGCCTTTCTTATCACAGCTTTCTTTCAAGAATGGACCGGCCCATAGAACTTTGGAGAGAGAGGACTGAAGACCCATCCCTGCTCTATCTCATACCCTCATTAGTAATGAAGTTTGCTACACAGGAATGGGAATTCTCACCTACCATCAGAGGATAATAGATCATTTGTTCAGCAAGTCAATCAATATGCATTTATTAAGACTTATTATATACTGGAGATTGTGCTAATGAATGGGGATACAAAGAAAGGCAAAATATGATTCTTGCCCTTAAGGAGAGTCCATTCTAATTAAGGAAGATCTGCAAATAAATTGTTCATAGAATATATTTAAGTGAAAGGTAATCTCAGAGATTAGGGGCAGCATAATGGTGCAGTAGTAGATAAAGTGCCAGGACTGAAGTCTGGAAGACTCATGTATCTGAGATCAAATCTGTCCTCAGACACATATCAGCTGATATCCCTAAGAAAGTCACTTAACTCTGTCTGCCTTATTTCCTCATTTATAAAATGAACTGGGGAAGGAAATGATAAACTACTTCAGTATTTTTGATAAGAAAACACCAAATGGAGTCAAACAGACTGAAATGATTGAACAACAACAATAATCTCAGAGAAAAAAAGTACTGGATGGTGGGAGGGAGGAATATTAGGAGGAATCTGAGTGAGAACAGGAAAGACCTCTTGCAGAAGGGAGAATTTGAGCTGAGTTGAAGGAAGCAAGGGAAACAAGGAGGTGAAGGTAAGGATAGAGAGCACTCCAGGCCCTGGGGATAGCCAAAACAAATGAACAGAATTAGAAGATTCAATGTCATGTGTGAGACACAATGAGAAGGTCAGTGTTGCTATATAGCACAGTAAGTAGTAGAGATGGTAAAGGTGTAAGAGAACTAGAAAGGTAGGAAAGGGGCAAATGGTGAAGGGCTTTAAAAGTCAAACAGGATTTTATAGGTGATCCTTAAGGCAGCAGTAGGTTGAGTTTATTGAGTAGCTGAAATGACATGGTCAGACTTGTACAGTGGTCTAGGGACTAATATCTACTTTGCTCATTTCCATTATAGGGAACAAAGAACACTCTGCTCTCCTGAGAGTTCTGTCTCCTGATTACAGACATCAGGGTCTGTCTGGCAGTGCTTTGTGAAAAAAGACTACTTCTGTTGCTGACTACTAAATGATGAAATAATTCCCATGGCCTCATTTTCTGGCATAACTGAAACCTCTATACCTTTTGAGGAAATAATTATGGGATACAGGCTTATCATGTTCAAAGGAAACCTAATATGAAGCTATCTGAGTCTGCAGAAACAATATTGAAGGGATTCTGATAATCCAGTGAAAAAGATGCTTTCACTCCAATTCAGCAGGGGAGCACAAATAAAAGGAAGAACAATTTTTTTCCTTTGATAGAAAAATAACTTACAAAGGATACAAAATAGTTTGAGATATCATTTCCACAATTAAGGAATGAAATGCTAAACATGAGATTAGTGTCTTTCAGTTTATAAGCTTGTGATTTGGAGGAAAATAGTTAATAATGCTAGAAATTAAATTAATGGAATTTTCTACATTTAAAGTACTAAGGAATTTACCTGATGTATACTTCCCTTGGTGGATCTGACCTCAAGAGAATGCTTTTAGAATCAAATGACCTGGATCTGAGTCCCAGATCTGCCACCTGTGATTCTTTGGTCAAATCTCTTAAAATCTGTTTCAGTTTCTTTATCTCTGAAGTGAGAGGGCAGGGCAGAATAGAAGGCCTCTTGGATCTCTGTCTAGCTCTAATTTTATGATCCTATGAGTTATAATTTCATCAATATGGCTTCTTTCTCCACAAACACAAACCCTCATTGACTTTGTAGTTTTTTGGATGCTATACTTGAAAAATTCATTAATTTGTGGGCAACTTAGTGATAGAATGAGATTCTGTAGAATTAGTGAGGCTGGTCTTTGGACAACAGACATTCAGTCCCAGTCAGCCTTTGCAGATGGCAGGATCTGGCCTGAGTATATTATTGGCTCATACTCTATTAAGGGCCCAATATTCCATGCCATTCCAGATCAGTGGAACCTGCCAAAGCTTGTTCTAGACTGGAAAAAGCCTTGAGAAATCATGGTTATGCCCATGACCTGAAAAAGGACTCATAATAGCACTGAAGAAGTGAGGGAGATGTTAATATTTTTCTGTTCTGTTTTGTGTAATTAGTTAAACATGATTAATTAATAAAATGATAATTTTTCCTCTAAGTACATGACTTAAAAGGTTTGTCACACACAATTTTTAATGAGCTATAGTCAAAGGAAAATGGAACTCAAGGGGAAAATCTTTCCATTTATTTTTTCAATCAATTTAAGGAATCATATCTAGTCCTTAAAAAGAATTTAGCCCATTAGGGGAAAGTTATAGCCTAAAGTGAGTACCAATTTGAGGTCTGAGTTTCTTCTTTTTATTCTTTGATTTTTGAAGGTAGATAGGTGGCATAGTAGACAGAGTTCTGGTACAAATCTAGCATCCATCCATATGACCCTAGACAAATCACTTAACCTTTGTTTACTTCAATTTCCTCAAGAGGAAACTGGGAATAATAGTAATACCTGATTCTTGTTTTGAGGATCAAATGATATAATGTAGATGAAGTATTTCACAAACTCTAAAAGACTCTTATGAATTCTCTTTCTCTTTTCTATCTCTATACTCATAGGGCATTCTTAGTCTTAGTGAATTTTAAAGATATTAAAGCTTCAGCTACTAAAGCTTAAAATTGCATTAAGATTTTTGGAATACCCTATATGTGTGTATGTATGTTTGTATGTATGTGTATGTATGTATGTGTGTGTGTGTGTAAACACACATACATATATATTTGGGGATACATATATTCCTGAAAAAGCCATAGGGATGTGTGTGTGTGTGTGTGTGTGTATGTGTGGACTGGGTCTGTGATTTCATGGTGTAAAGATTTCTTGTTATGGAAACTCTTTCCATCAATGCATATCAATAACTTTTCTGTGACTTACAAAGACTTGCCCAAGAAAATAAGAGGTTGTGTATTTGCTAAGATTACTCATCTAGTATATTTCAAAGATTACAAAGTTGAAGCTCTATTCACTATATACCATAGTGCCATTATGTTTTATGTAAATGCCAATTATCATTATTAAATATCATTATCTGCTAATTTTTTATTTTGATGGCATTTTTTATTTCCTTGAAGAATATAATCTTAGAAACTTCAATGTATCTGAATTCTCTATTAAGTGTCTTCTTATTATGCCATCCATAACAAATTTAAATTAAAAGTCTGTTAATTTCACTGCAGCAGCTTATTTACAGCTTGCCTATATTCAGAATTATATTCTTTCCATTTTGTTTTGATTTCATACATATAATTTCACATGAACTGCTGCAGACTAGCATCATGAAATGAAGACAAATGAATATACTTTTGTCAATATTAAGGATTTCACTGTATATTATGTTCACTTTTTAGTATTTTTTTTCTGTAGAAGTAACACAAATCAGTGGGGCATGGAAACTTAAAAAGAAATAAACCAACCAAGCAAACACCACACAGAAACTATTTATGAGCTTGTCTTATTCCTGCTGACTCAGAGTATCCTGTGTCTTAAAAAAGAAATAGATAATGAGTGTGCCAAGAAGGTACTTTACTTGTACCTTCATCTCCCTGCTCCCTCTAGTTAACCTTAGAGACAGGGAGGGATTCATTTTTTGCTCATGTTGGAGCTGAGTGATAAACCTGCTGTGGATTTTTACAATAGCAAATTATGAACCCATCTGGGGGTGTGGGATGGATGCTTGGCATAATGAATGGTTTTAAAAGTCTTGCCCAAAACCACCCACCACATTAGTGTGTTTTGATACTAATGGATTAAAACAAGGCTGCTTTCATCAGCTGTGGGCCCATGTGTCAGAATGCTGATGGTGTGAAGGCTGTTGGAAGATTGTTTCATCCTTTCTTTTTGCTTTATAGGATTTACAGATGGTGGCATTCTTGTACAGGATTTGGAAAATCTGGTTGCATTCTCTAAGCTACAGGCCAAAAGAGGGCTTTATATCCTTATCTGATCTGTCTCATATGAGCCAGTTTTATAAGGGGATCATTAAGAACATTGCCAGTAATTCATAGTGGAAAAGTCTGTACATGAAACAACACTTTCCTTAGGGCAGAAGAAACTCGGTTCTTTTAAAAATGACCCAGACTCATATTCATCTTTAAAGATTCAGCTATCTAGAAGGCATCTTTCTGTTTAGGTTAAAAATGAGCCAAACCTAGGAATGAATAATACATGTTTTGTATTGATATAACTTTTTTTTTTTTAAGTAAGAAGATTAGGAAAACGAGAGAGCTAGATTTTCATACTTACCTAAATCCTAGTACATGGATTTCTTTGAATCCTGGAAGTGTCTTAAGGATTTTTTGCATCTGTAGAGAGAAAGAGAAATAACCCTATGAGATCCCTCTTTAAGACTTCCAGGCCTTTCCTAACTTGAAATAGCACCCTTCCAGAGAACTTTTTGCATGACTTAGGAAGATGGAAGAATTAAGTACCTTTTGCAGAGATATCTAATAGAAAGAAAGGAAGGAGGAGAGGGAGGAAATAAATTTTTATTAAGAGTCTTCTATGTACTAGGGACGATGTTAAGTACTTTACAAATATTCAAACTTTGCAACAATTCTGAGAGATAGCTGCTTTTATTAGTTTAATAAATCAATAATGAAAGAACAATTGGAGTTATACTTAAGTCTAAAACACTTAGATTTGTTCCTACCTTTCTTCCAAACCTTATCCAAAGGTTCTTACTTTCTTCTTGCTCTAGTTTCTCCTGATTTAATTTTTTGACTAATTTATGACTTGCTCTGGTCTTCTGGAATCTTTTCTCTGAATAAGTTATGAATTCATTTAAAAGCAATACTTGCTGATGCTTGGCTATTAGGTTTTTGTTTATATACCTAGAATTTAGGCAAAATATTTTGAGAATCACTCATTAAAACCACAATAATTACTTGTTAGAACTAGTCTTAAATGTGGAAATGTATACTAAACATAAAAAAGATAGCTCAGTAATATCAGATACTCTGGGAAATGACTTTGGAATTTTGGCTTTCATGTACTTTATAAGGCAGTTTTTAAATTGATTTGACATTTCACCATCCTTTGTGTATATTACTTTTTCATTCTCTATGCAGTGTTTGCAAACACAGCAGCAGAAGGCTATATTGTTACCAAAATGAGTAATCCATGATGCCTGAACAGAACAGTAATGCAGATAATCTTCAAATCACTCATTTTGAGCATTGTACTATATTTTATAATTATTGACCTATATGTTAAGTTCTGGAACACTGGTAATTGTCTGTAGGTCCAGCTCATAGATGCAAGATATTCACACCTATGAAGTATTGAACAAAAGCTCTGAATGAATGTTAATCTGCTTACTAAACTTATGACAGCTTTTACAACCTGGAGATTGACTCAGGGGAGTTGAGATAAATAACAAATCCAGACCAGGAACAATTTTTGATGCCTGTCTTTGCTTTGCCACATAGATGCTCATCAGATAAAATACGTATTAAATGCTTACTATAGCCCAGGCATTGTGCTAAATGCTGGACATACCAACACAAGTAAATAAGACAGTTCCTGCTTTTAAGAAGTTTGCCTTCTAATAGATGAAGACAACACAAAACGGAATGGTGGAAAGGAAGAGGAGGAGAAATGGAGAGGTGGTAAAGTGAAGACTAGGGTCCTGGCAAGATAAGTGAAAACTCACCTCTCTGATCCATTATGACGCCCATGAGCCCTCAAATCCGGAAACATTCCCTAGAATCTTTTACACAGGCTGACTATGCAATCCTGATAATTCTCTGAGCCCATGATAATTCTCTGGCCCCACGATAATTCTCTAATGTTATGTTGTAGAGAAAATGACAATCTTTGTGCATATAGAAAATTCCTTACTGGGAGCTTTCTATTTGGATGAAATAACTGATTCATATCATCCAATTCTCTCTCCTATCCCTCAAAAAAAAAAAAAGGCACATTAAATGGAAAAAAAATCACTGGTTAAAAAAGAACTATTTCAAGATTCATATTTTTGAGACTTGCTAATGGTGTAATCCTGGGATATCATTAACCTCTTTGGGGCTAAATATCCCTATCTGCAAAAGGGGACAAATACAAGGAAGATAATTATAATGTAATAATATATGGTAATATGATAACAACAATAATGATAACTAATATTTATATAGTACTTTGTAAATATTATCTCATTTGTTCCTCTCAACAACTATAGGAGGCAGTTGTTATTATTCTCATTTCTTAGCTGAGAAAACTGAGGCAGGCAGAAGTAAGGTGACTTGCCCAAAGTTACACAACTAGTATTTGTCTGAAGGCAGGGTCTTTCCTTCAATTCTCCATTCACTATGCTGCCTAACTGCCAACAATACCACTTATATTTACTTTTGGGGAAAAGTGCTTTGAAAATCTCAAAAGAACATGGCAGAAATATAAGCCATTATTGTTTTTAATTACTATTTTCTACTTATTATGCGCAGGTAAATGGCCTTTGGGGGCCAAGATGACCTGAAGAGGTAGATTGGTGGATGGTATTCAGACAAAGTAGCCAATTCCTTTTGGACATGTATTAAAGTGCTCATTAGGTTTATTATAGAAATTAAATTACTACCAAATGCTGTCCATTAATTCCTGATTAGGCCCAGATGATTTCTTCTAATCTTCAGAGGGGCTAATGCTAAGTGGATTGACTTTCTACTATCTAGCTTTTGAGGGATGTGGAGCATGTTTGCACAGCTGGCTTGTCTGGGAGGGCAATTGATATTGATAGCCAGAGGATTTCCTTTTTATGAATGTGTCAATGATAGTGTAAAAGTAAAAAGTGGGGAGAGCAAGAGACATCTCTTTGGATTTCACAAAATTTCCCTTTGTTCAGCTAGTGGAGTTTCCAGAGTACAGAAACATGATACTCCCTCATTAATAACTATTGCAGAAAATTAAATTCATTAGCCATACTAAGCATTTTCATTGAAACGAATTCATCTAACCTGTCTCTTCGTTTTGCAGTTAACTGAAACCAAAGGGTAGGAAGTGATTTGGTCCACTTATATATCTAATTAGTGGCAGAATGAAAAGACTCTAAAGTACTGGACTCTCAGTTAATTTTTTTTTGGTACTATGCTCTACTCTTTCATTTTTTCCTTGATGGCTCAAAGTATTTGTTTACCTATTTTTATTGATAAGTAACAGAATCACAGAAATCTCAAGAGTTAAAAGGGATCCCAAAGACAGTCTTCCACCTGTTGCTCAATCCTAACAGATAAGACAAACAATCTTATCCCTCTTCTATGTAACAACAGCCCTTCAAATATTGGAAGCCAGCTATTGTATAGTTAAGAATAGCAGAGGGAAGAAATCTTACTCACTTCAATGTCATTTAAGTGTAACTTATTTCTTACCTTGGGCCTAAGTTTGCATTTTTTAAAGTTTCCACATAGCACTTCAAGATTTAATAAGAGAGGCCAAGCAGAACAAATCTCTTCCCCCTTCTAAGTGACAGACTTTCAATTATTTGAAAACTGCTATCACATAGTTAAATATTGAAGGAGAGAAATCCTGCCTACCTCTTCTACCTCTGAGTCTCTCTATTACAGTATGCTCTTTCTCTAATAGAAATATGCTTTGATGGGCAAATCCTCTTCTTAGCCCCATTTTCCAGGTTCTAAGATTGCACTGTCCAGGAGATAAATTTATCTTATTTATTTATCAAGACTTGTCTGGATGGTAATTGAATGCCATCAGGCTGAATGAAAACAATAATTTATCCTGGGCAGTACAACCCAAACACCTGCCTGAGAGCAAGTAATTCTCCCAATGTGGTCTAACATCCAATTAATAGTCACTACCTTTCTCTCTTACTGGCAACATTTTTGCTGCTCTTGGCCCTTTTTTAATCAGTTGCTTTTCTAGCCAGACCTTTGTGTGGTGCTTGCCTTGAAAACTTTACACTGGACACTTTGGACTTGTCCAAGTAATTCTTCTGTTTCAAACTCTCTATCTTCTACCTTAGTGCCTTTGCACCAGTAATTCCTCATGCCTGGAATATTATCCTTCTCTGTTCCCAATTTCGGATGTCTCTGACATTTTTCAAATCTCTCATCAAATTCCACCTTCTCAGAGGATGCTTTTTCCAGTCGCCACTACTGTTAATGCTTTCTCTCTAGATTATATTCCATTTGCTCTGTAAATGTCTTGTTATACAATTTTTCCTTTTGCAGATTGTCCCCCCACCCCATGAGCTCTTTTTATACCCAGACGTTAGCACAGTGTCTAAGCCAGAAAATTAGATTGGATTTAATATACATTTACTTGGTAATATTTTTTGGAAAGAAGACAAACATGCAACCTGACCCCTTTCTACCTTTCTAATTTTTATTTCTCCTTTTGTTTCTCTATTATCCAAAGACACTGTACTTTTTGCACTTCTTGGCACTCAATACTCCATTTCCCAACTCTGTACTTTCGTGGGCTATTCCCCAGACCTGGAATGCTCTCCATATTTTCTGGATTCCCAGACTTGCTTCAGATCTCAATTAAAATTTCACCTTCTGCAAATAATCTTTCCTTATCCCTTTTAATCTTAAGGCCTACCCTCTGAAATAATTTCTAATTTATCCTTTCTTCCTTTATGTGTATCTGTCTATCTGTCTATATAGCTATCTATCATGTCTGGTCATAGTTGTTTAAATTTGTTCTCATCATTAGGATATAAGCTTCTTGATGAGCCCTTTATTCTTTCTTTGTATCCCCAATGTTAGTCAAGTGCCTGTCTTATGTATAGTAAGTGCCTAATACATTTTTAATAAATATCATGGGACAGTTTGGCAGTACAGTGGATAGAGTACTGGGTCAGGAGCCAGGAAAACTTATCTTCCTGAGTTCAAATCTGGCCTAGACATTTACTAGCTTGTGCAAGTCATGTAACTCTGTTTACCTCAGTTTCTTCATTTGTTAAAATGAGCTCTAGAAAGAAATGGCAGTATTCTTGTCAAGATAACTCCACATAGTGTCATGAAGAGTCAGACATGATTGAATAATGTTTGAACAAAAATAAATTTTGTTTGCTGAATTGACTTGATTCCATATCACAAAGCCTGAGGGCATTGAAGCTAAGAAGTATAGGTATTTGTGAACCTCCTCCCCATACTTTCTCCATTAATTTAGAACTTTTTCAAATAATATATACTTAATTTCTTATAATAATAGAACACTGAATTCCCCCCACCCCATCTCTTTCCTTTTAACTTTTTGGAACATTTTACGTTTGGTCTATTGTAAAAAACAATTCCTTTACATGTCAAGTTATATTCAACTACAAAAGATCACATCTATGATTATTTAAAATAAGTATGCATCTAGTAAAAGATGAACCTATTTACCTGATATTGAAATTTTGCTGCTTGTTCCTGGTAATATGGGGATTTGGGGTCATTCAATTCTGCCTTAAACTTCTGATTTGCAAAGTTGACACTAAACTCTAACATCTCTTCCACTGGTCCCTCTGATATGATATTTGTGATTTCAGTTTCAATATCCTGAGGAAAAAAAAGAAATTTTGTTTAGTATAAAACAAAAAGCAAATTCTTTGGGATGGTTCTCAATATGGGACTTGTCAGAAAAAAAAGGTTGATTCTAGAAATTTCAGTGGGCTTAGTTAAAGATGGAGTTCTGTGGAATGAGAAGTGGACTTTTGGGGGGGAAATTTAGAATAAAAATTTTATTTTTGTTACTTAGAATCTTTAGAGAACAGTGTAATTTATCTGTGATTGAAAACTAGTGGAGAATAGATCTATTCCCATAGTGCACAGAATGTACTATGTTGATATGAACATTGAGGCTTTATCAATACTGTTTGAAGATGATGGACTGATGATTATATTGGACCAATGTGTAAATGAATATGAACTATTATGACCATTCAATCAACACCAAAGGAAAGCCAGAACTTACATAATGAGACTGTTCATACATTAATTTAAACAATTGTTTCTAAAACTTTCAAGTCACAACTTGGCTTAAAGGCATTCTCAGGGAGAATGGCATATTTGGGTCACAACTGGAAGCTTAGGCTGAAGTATCTAAAAATAGCAGCATAGCTCTGAGCAAGTGGGTCTGTTTTTTTGCTTACTCAAAGGCCTATCACCTGCCTTTCTCACTGCCCTTTTGATATGGAACTGGAATGGTTCTGTCATTGTTTTGTGTTCCTATTAGCTTCTTAGGGCACAAAGTAAGACAAGGTCTTAAGCATGTGGCATTAGAGATTAGTTAGCAGCTTTTGGTACATAGATGTCTAAGAGATGGACACTGTTTCTTTGAAAACTTAAAATGTATGCTTTGGAATTCTGCAAACATGTTAGCTGAAGTAGTAACCATGATTTCATTGATTCATGATTTCTTTTATGCCTTAATCTGAGAAGATTGAAAACCTCTTAAAAACCTCTTCTAAAATACCCTGCAAAACTGGTATATTAGGGTCAAACATGGAAGTGGTACTTGAATTTTTCCAGTGGAATCATTCAATCAACAGTTTTTATGACACCTACTATGTACCAAACTTTTGGTATACAAACACAAAAACCAATCAGAAAACTAGATCCTTAAAAGGCCCTGGATATACAATAACAAAAGTAAATAAATAAAATAGAAAGGTAACAAACTAGAGGGATTTCAATCCATTCAACAATATGACTCTATGTATCCCTAAGTGTGTTGAGAGGCTTCAGGAGACTAAAAGAAAGTATGCTTTTAGATCTCAAGTATGCTGACTATGTTTAAGGCACTGTGATAAGACTGAGGTGGGGGTTTATCAGCCTAAATTGAATGATAAGGTGATATGATAATGAAATTGTTTCTTAATCTTCCTTTATAGTTCTTTCTTTTTAAAACCAAGTACAGTGAATTCAATTTTCTCTCAGTCATGAGCAAAAACTATAATTTATAATTAGTGAACAGAACAAAATCTTACCATTTTAATTGAGGGAACAAATAGTTGTGAATTGTCAATCCATTTCCCCCCTTTAACATGGAAAAAGCAGGCTAGATAAAATATCAGGGCATCCTCACCTTCATAGGAGTCTTTGTGTCATTGAAAAGTTTGTTGAGAAGTGAGCCATTAGGAGTGGATGTGAAGGGAAGTGGAGAGAAGCTAGCAGTACCTGCTGAGACTTCAAAAAAAAATCACACACATGAACATACTAGAAGAGAGCTTAAATTAGAACAAGGGCAAAAGTTCACAGAGTCCCTCTGTCATTCCAGTATCTACTGATGGTAAGCACATTTTCAACCCGTTAAAAAAAAAAAAAAAAAGATAACATCAGCATATTCCCAAGTTAAAATGTGACTCTGTTTTCCCTCATTTGAAATTCCCTTTTGCTTCTTCTCCCCAGAGCCTGAGTTTAATAATTCTTGGGATATACATTGTAAAATAATTTTGTTTAATGAGGGCAAATTAATTTCTTTTTTATGAATATTGAGTGGAAGCACATATTTAAACAATATAAAATTGGTTCTTCAGAAACTTTTGTTTGGATGCTACCCATGGCTTTTAAATTTGATATGAGAAGTGTTTTGGGGTGCTCTGTCATTCAGCAAATCAAGCAGCTGGCAAGGGCTTGGGCCCCAGTAATTAACCCTAGAACCTGCACCAACTCAAAGCCATCTCAGACTCAGGACTCTTAAAGCCTCTACATGACTCCTTGTTACTAGATTCTCTTGCAGCCAAGGAAAATCATCATATTTAGGAAAACAAATTTTCATTGTGTGAAATTATACAGTGAAACCTTGTTAATCTGGAAAGCCTTTTAAGCATTCCAGTTAATTGAATTTTCTAGTTAACTAAGTCAACCAGAAAATCATTTGGCTTTTATAGCTTAAAGCTTATTTTGAAAATGTCTAGGTGTAGTAGTAATAGCATAGAATATTATTGAAGATCCTGTGGCCCCTGAGGTAACCTTATTTTGAGGACTAGTAATCATTGAATTGTACCTCATGTGGAACTATAGAAGCCTGGGTTGAAGAAGGACTAATCCAAGTTTACAAACAATACAACCACTAATTCTAGACAACATTGTAAAGTTAGCATTTTTTTTTTCTTTCTGGTGTATCCAGCTTTCTTCTCTTTCTCTTCTTCCTTTTTCTTCTTTTGTTAACAATGTTCTCTTTCCTCCCCTCCACCCCCCATTCCTACAACAGATAGCTGATTGCTCTGTGCCCTATCTGTATTACTCAAACTTGTTTTAGAAAGAATATGACAAACTCATTCACATTATGGTGTAAATGATTGAAGAGTTAATTGACTTGCCTATGACCACAGAGCTACTTAGTATGTCAGAGGCTAAACTGAACTGGAACTCAGATATTCCATACCTTGTGGATTATGTATTTATTTACACATACATACAAACAAATATTATATATATATATATGTACATATATATATGTATATATATATAAATATAAGCATACTCATACCAATATCATACTGATATATATACCTGTATACACATACACACACACACACATTATATACATAACCATACCTATACCCATAACCATATAGTACAGACTATATATATATCTTCACCTTCTATCTTATTTCTTATTTTATTGAAAAAAGGGACAAAGCCTTAAAATAAAAAAAGGTTCCTATAAAATCATGTGACATCAAAGGTCTTTTATTTATTTTATTCTTAGATAGCTCTCTAAGACATATTATATATGTTATGGAAAGGTCATTGATCTATATCAGGGAAGGAATTTCAGTATCAGGATTGCCCTAAACCAGTGAAATGACCAGACTTGATCCCTAAACCAAATTTTTATATGCACATGGGTATATATAAATACATACATGTGTGCACATATATATGTATATATATATATATATATATATATACTCATATTTAGACATAGTTCTTAACATTTGATCTCCATCTGCCAACCTTTCAGAATCCTCCCTCCCCATCCCTGGTGTTAATGGACAACCAAGTCTGAATCTTTAAATATAGGGTGAACTTAATTCTTATTAATCCAGGACTATTAGTAAATAGTCTAAAATGGACAATTCAGAATATCCATATCCATATATACAGATGTGCAAATATGAATATAGACATACATATAGACATATGAATATATATGTGGGAGAAAGAAACTTATTTGCCTTTCAGAATTCTTATAAACAAGACAAACTTAGTGGGAAAGAGTTTATATGAAAAGTTGAATTTAATTTTCATCAAATTATATTATACATGTTAGTAGAAACTCAATTTTTGTACATGACAAAAATGCTACTAAAGTTTAAATGTAATCTCAGTTCCAATGATTATTTTTAATTTTAACAAAATTAAGAAATACATTCATTATGGATCATCTTCATATTGCATTTTTTTCTTTTAATATCATTCCTTTGAATGAAGTGTGTTATTATGGGTCAATGGTCTTTGGACTGTTAGTGCTCCTAATAATTAGATATCTATTTCCTTTCAAGTCTACTGGGGGAAGAACTCTTAAGGAACATATTCTAAAAAGTAATATCTTTACAACTAACATTGAACCAATATAGTACTGACATTAGATAAGCTGCTTTAAAATATGAGCTTGCTGTCTCACGGTTTAAAGACTTAAAATATGGAAAGATTCTACGAAACAGTTATTTTTTTTTAATGAAACTCTATTTGAATCTAGAACCTGAAACATGATCTTGGTCATCATTTTAATACATATACATAAATATTCAATTCCTGGCTTGTAAGCTATAAAAAAGTGATTTTTCTTATTTATGGATTTCTACAGAGGATTGTTTTTGAAAATGCCATATTTTTATAATAATTTGGTTGTAAAGTATAAAATATTATAAATGTAATGTTTTAATAAAGAAATCAAACATTACCTGTAGGAAGCATAAGGATTTCATCAGACTTTTTACTTTCTATTGTCTTCTCTGTGAGAATTTCATCTTTTCTAGAAGCAAAATAGAAATGAAAGACATAACAATTAATAGGCACTGGATGGCAGTAGTGGGAATAGATTGAAAATCTGCTTCTAAGTTAAATTATTTTAAAAATTCTAAACCATCAATTTTTAGGAAGAATATTTTGACTCAAACTTTAGAGAAAAGCACAGATATGACTGACCTTCAGCATAATTTTAAAGTCAGGAAAGGTCTTCTTTGATGTACCTGTTCTGGGGTTGTAATTTTTCCAACTGGCTATGTATTAATATAATGGGTATATATTAATATAATGGGAAAATTTTGGTATTTTACTCATTTTATTTTTATTCCAAGTGTCTAACTTAGTGCCTGACATGTAATAGATATTTATTAAGTGCTTGTAAATGAATTGATTTCCAGGTACATATTTTAAAGGAGCATGATTTCATCATTCTGAGGACATATTTTAGATGATGTTTATTCCAAACTTTCCAAATGCCGCATTGTTACTTAAGCTAGCTTATTTTAAATCTAACGGCAATATCATGGCCCCTCACATCCATGTGGTTCCTTCTTTGCTGTATTAGGGAAATTATATTAAGTGAAATGTTAAGGGGAAAAAAGAAAAGTTAGGAATGCCATCACAATTTCTCTAATCCCTCAAAAAATCCTTACTATTTAGGAATATTTTACTTTCTGCCTTATTTTTTTTTCATGTTTATATCTAGCTAACTTCTGGTTTCTTTAAACTTGAGGCAAAATTCAATTTATCAGATTCCTTTGGGTAAAGAGGCATCAGAATTGATAGATAAACATGGGGAAAAAAAGCTGGGTAAAAACAAACTTTTTTTTTCCCCTCAGAACTTCCCTCAATCCTTAAGAAGGTGATTATAAATGATCACATAAAATTAAGTCTTTTGATCTAAGTTACCTGTAGGGCAAAAGGCTATTCTCAGCCACTCCCTTCTCTATTACAATTGAGTTCCAATTTCTTTCTCCTTTTTTCTTTTCCTCTGTGCAGCTGATTCTTATTATCTCAGCTCCTATTGTACCAATTTCTCTAGTCCCATAACTGAAAAACCTTTCCTGTGTTGAACTAGCTTCTCTTTTTATATAGTTCCTCAAGAAGTGACCAAATCCTTCACTCAATCAGATCAGCCTTTCTATTGTACCTAATTAAATTTTCTTTGATTCAAGAAAATGTCAAGGTCTGATTCACTGTTGTTTAGTTATGTGATTCAATTTGGGGCTTCTTTGTCAAAGATGCTAGAATTGTTTGCCATTTTCCTCTTCAACTCATTTTTTTTTATAGCTGAGGAAACTTAAGCAAATAGGGTTAAGTGACATGGTTAGTTCACATAGCTACTAAGTGTCTGAGACTTGAACACAGAAAGATGAGTCTTCTGACTCTAAGCCTCTGTCTATTATAGCTCTGTCTACTATGGTACTTGTCCTGTTCATACCTAGTGAATAATCAATAGGTTCTGATTTGATAAGTGTATGAAGCATGACTCTAGACATTTTTAGTGGGATAGGGTGATTTGATCGATTTACTCAATGGATCCTCACCCATAAACATGCCTTAGTAGATAGCCTTAAGTGTTTATATGACTAAAATAATTCCTCAACTAATAATTCCTCAACTAACCTAGTTTGCTACTACCTGAAAAAGTTTTCTTCTGATGATTTAGATTAAAAAAAAACCCTTTTTATCTTGAATGATTCAATGAAACACTGGGTTAAGACTTTTGTGAATATTTGGGGGAAGTCTGTTTATGAGAGTACTGACTTTTTGCAGATAGTACCTTTGCCTTTGTTGTTTAGAATAACTAAAACACTCTAATGATAGGAATTTTGAACAAGCCAGGAGGGAACAGTGGCAAAATGATGGAACAATGATGTAGATATTTTGGGAGAAGATAGAGAACATTACTTATATTATTTTGCACAGGACTATTATAGAAATTTCTGAATAGCACTATCCATGATTTTATAGACATTATTTGGATTATAATTGGAATAGTCTTCTCTTTTGAATCTTGTTTCCATGTTTTACATGATAATTTCTCAGTGGTCTCAGAACCATGACTTTCAGGATGCAACAAAGCTGCATGGGACCCAAAGCTCTGTCTCATAGATTGGATTGTGGCTTCTGAAGATAGCCATGACAAGATCATAAGGAACGAGTGGTTGCTTTTAATCAGTGTTAAACTAGATACATGAAGTTGAATTAAATGGTTTTATTATGTTATGTTTGCATTTGACTAACTTCTACAAGTCTAAGTCAGTGTAGCTATTTAATAAGTAGTTTTTCATGGTGATTCTTTTTTATAAAATGAAAGGAATAGACTAGGTGGTTTTGGAACTTTCTTTTTCCACATAAAGAACTGTCTGTGTATAGAGTGTACTTAGCTGTACACTTAGCCCATTGATTTGTTAGAACAAAAATAAAAATCGAAACCAAGTCAAAAATAATATAAATATTGATATAGAATACAAAAATTTCCCAAAGAAATTTACCAATGAAGAATAATCAATGTAAATCAAACACCAGAATGATGATGCCAAAGGAAATTAGAAGAAACCTCAGGCAACAAACACTAGGTTTCTTAAAAAGAGAGAGGAAAGTCAAAGGCAATACTGGTTTAAACTAATTTGCAAAAGTTTATATATCCAAGGATGGTGGAAGGTTATAAGCAATATTGTATTATAAAATAAAAACAAGTAGTAGCCTGACAAAAAAACCTAATTAAGCCAGATAATCTCAATAACATTCAAAGATGAAACTGAAAGGATAACATCAGAAAAAAATCAGAAAATATATTTCTATAATAAATTTTTTCTTGTATCAATGACAGTGAAGCTCTTCTGTTTATCTTTCTATTATAGCCTTAGTTGTAAGAGGAAGTAAGCACTCTACTAAATTAAATCAAGATTGGAAGAACAAAGACTAGACAACATATATTGGGGGAATGCCATGCTAGATATAATATTCTGAAGTTTTTAGGGATTGATTTTCAAGATATCAGAAAGAACCTGCACTACTTTCCCTCCTTATCTCTAGCCACTGGTTTCCATGACTTTCTTCAAGATCCAACTAATTACCTAATCTTCTTTAAAAAGCCTTTCCTCATCTTTCTCATTTATAATGCCTTCTCTCTGATGATAATCTACAATTTATTCTGTTATATATTTACTTTATAGAGAATTGTTTGCATATTCTCTCCTCTATTACATTGTGAGTTCCTTGTGAGCAGAGACTATTTTATACCTTTCTTTATATCCCCCAAATTTAACATATTGCCTATTACATAGTAGACACTTAATGTTGACTTAATAACAAATACTTAAAAAAGAACTGTGGAACATTAACAAAGCAGGATGATAAAGAAAATAGCAATAATATGTATAATAGGCATATAATAAATGATTGTTGGCTGATGCACCTACTTTTCCATACATACAAAATATCCATGAGGATAATCTGCTATATTCAGATTGGATCCTTTGATGAAATAAATAGCTTTAGCAATTTTTTTACACTGGGATACACTTTTAAAATTACACAATTAACTGAAGGATACTGAGAAGACAAGGTCCTGCTGTGTTTATTGTTGATTGACTATAAGAAAACATTCAGTTTAATAAAATAAGATGACATATTCATCTGATAAGGTACAAATGCTAAAATTATATTTAATTTCTTGCAAGATATGAAAATACTCATTACTTTATTCTATTTGATCACTAATATCAAGTGAAGTATAAGGTCAGGAGATTGTTCACCAAAGGTAATTGATACTGAGTTATAAAAGGTTCAAATAAGTTCAAATGGAAGAAGGATGGTGAAGTTCTTGAGATTCTCATGAAACCTCAGAATATCTGAGTCTAGAAATACCTCAGAATCTAATTACCTCAATTCATAACCAAAAAATAATTTTTGCTACAACATAACCAAATGATCAGTTTTTGCTTGAATAATTCCATTGAAAGGAATCCCACTATCTAGGAAGCCCATTCCACTTTTGCAAAGCTCTAATTGTGAGAAAGTTTTTTCCTGAGTTAGAATCCAAATTTTCCTCTTTAAAAATTCCATTCCTTACTCTCAGTCCTTTCTCTTGTTAATAGAAACAAATTTAATCATTCTTCCACATGACAAAACTTTAAGTACTTTAGAAAAACTACTGTTTTCTCCCTCATTCTTCTATTTTTAAATTAAATATCTCTAATTCCTTTGCCTTATTCACATCTTGCATGAACTTAGGATACTTTAACATTTTTGTTCCCTTCCTCTGGATTAACACTTCTCAAAGTGTGGTCCAAAGATTGCTATTACTCTTCAGAGTGTTGATGAAGTTAAAATTATTTTCATAATACTAAGAAATTATTTTCCTATTCAAATTCTCCATTTTAAACTCTATATCTTTGTAAGGCTGTTTTTTCATATATAGCTATATATACTCCACCCCCACCCCCATATATACAAATAACATATTGTGAGTGATTGAATGAAGAAACTGATAAAAGAATCTATCTCTCTTCTAGTAAGTCAGACATTTAGTATGAAATATACAAAAATATTGCTACTTTTCTCAGGAATTTTTTGGAAAATATTTTTAATAAAATAGTTTGTATTAACATGTAATTTTTTTCTTGTTATTTTAAATGAATTAAAGATTTGAAAAACTTATTTTAAATTTCTAATGAAATAAATATTGAAGGATGTAACCCATATAAATAAGAGATCCTTGGGGACTTCATTAATTTTTAAGAGTAGAAAAGGGTCCTCAGCCCCAAAAGTTTGGGATTTAGAAGAGAGAAGATCTTTTTTGTCTTCCTATCATACTGTTGAATCATATTGAAATCGAAGTCAGCTAACTCCTTCCAAAACTTTTTAGGTACATTTTTGTCTATACATTCCCCCCTTATCTTATGCTTTTTTTGGCACCCAAATATAAACTTTTATATTTATCTCAGTTAAATTCTATCTTGTTACATTCAGTTTGATGTCCTAAATCATAAAGGACTTTTTGAATCTTGAATACATCAAATATGGTATTAGTTATCTTTCCCTTTTGTTATCTTCATATTTGATAATTGTGCATATATGGATTTATTAATATAATTAAAATTCAAGGAGCATGCAAAGATTTCTAGGACATTCCAATGGAGTCTTCTTCCCAAGTGTATATAAAATTATTAAAGACTAAATTTTGAATCTGTCTTAACCAGCTCTGAATTTATTTAATTGCATTTAACATTTTAGTCCATGTCTCTATTGTTTCCACAAGAACACCATAATACACTTTATAAAAAACGATATTTTTTCCTTAAATTTAAGTAATCTATTTATAACATCCTTAAGCAGTGAGCTTTTCAAAAAGAGAAAAGAAAAAATGGGAACTAACATTAAGGTGTCATAACCTGTTTTTGATGAAGTAATGTAGTTTTCTAGATATTCTCTAAATTTCTCTTTAATAATCTGTTCTAGAATCTCCTCAGAAAATAGAGTCAAGGTTATTGGCCTATAGTTTGTATACTCTTTTCTTTTTTCTTTTATAAAAACAGAGAACATTCTCCCTCCTTTGTTCTGTGGAATCTTTCCCATTCTCTATTATCTGTCAAAAAGTCAGACAGTGATTCAACAATTAGATATACCAATTCTTTTGAAAATGATTGACTTAATCTAGAACATCCTAAATGAGATTCATAACCTTTCAAAAATTATAGTGTAACTATTCACACAGGAAAAACTAAGTAGATGAAGAACTTGTTATTATCTAGATTATTATATGCAATTGGATTGACATGTGGTGTTAATTTATTAGTAAATATATCTCAAAAAGACATTCCTGAATAATGAATTAGGTTCAGAATTGAGTTGGTTGAAAAAAGTTAGTGAGTTTGTATTTGGGAAACTGGATAGTGATATTAATGACACTACACTTCTCTCTGAAATCTTGAAATAAAAAAATTGGTACTTCACTTTATTTTTGTATTATTTATTAATTATTAATTGAGTATTGCAACTTGCTGTATGACTCTGGGTCACTTAGCCCTCTTTTCCTCAATCTCTTCAACTATAAAATAAGCTGGAGAAGGAAATGGCAAACTGCTCCAGTATCTTTGCCAACTAAATCACAAATAAGGTCATGAAGAGTCATACATGACTATAGACTGAATAACATATAAATAGCTCAGTTTTATAACATTTTAATATCTTCCTCAAAAGGTGGTGTGATGTAATTGAAAAAAAAAATCTAACAGCCAACTAGATTTGGAGTCAGAAGGCTTGAATTCAAATAGAAGCCATTTCTATAATTTTGAGTCAAAAATATCCATTTGAAGTTCACTATGTCATAGTGAAGAAAATGTTGTCTTTAAATTGTAGAGTTAGCATGGCAGAGTAGATAGGGCCTTGGGCTTGGAATCAGGAAGACCTCTGGTCAAATCTCATCTCATTAATTGCGTGACCGTAGGTAAGTCAGTATTTCTGGACCTCAGTTTATTCTTCTGTAAAATAAGGGGATTGGACTTTTAAGATGACTTCCAGCTCTAAATTCATGATCCTAAAATTAGTTGATGTGAGTTTGAATCCTTATTCACACACACACTTTGCCTCTCTGGCCATTTATGTAAACTGATGATATAATCAAGGGTTCTTAGCCTGAAGTCCATCAATTTGTAGGGGTCTATGAACTTTGAAGGGGAAAAATTTATGTGTGTGTGTGTGTGTGTGTGTGTGTGTGTGTGTGTGTATGTGTGTGTGTATTTGTGTATTTTTTTTTTTTTACTAAATCTCTAAGTGAAACTTAGTTTTTCCTTCAGTTATTTAAAAGCATTATCCTAAGAAGGGCTATAGACTTTATCAGATAGCCAGAGGAATGCATGACCCAAACATGCTTAATCATTTCTGGCCTAGATGATCTGTAGGGTCTTTTTAAGCTATAAACTCTATGATTCTATGTAAATGAAGTATCATTTGAACTACTCACCTCTCAGGGAAACGTTGATGCTTTAATCTCTAGGAAAAAATAAAAAAAGTAATTTTGTTAGGAGATAAGGCCAATCCAACAGTACAAGATCTTTTGTTTACTATGGTCCACTTTTCTATTCACCTCAGGAGCCCAACCTCCAAGTCATCACTGTGTAAAACAAAAACTTATGTTGTATTTCACCAAATCTATCCTCTTGTTATTGTATAGCCAAGTAAGGTATCTTAAAATACATAAGGGCAGAGGAGGATTTGGGAAACAATTCTTTTTAGGAAGGCTTGAAAAAGAGAGGGCTATTTTTCCTTCTCACCTGCTGAAGTAGTTCCTGGAACTCCTGAGAATTGATGAAAGTTTCCCCCATGTCAAAAATGCAGTAAGTCTCCCTCTGGCAGGCACTGACCCAATTCTGGTACTCACTCGTGTCAGGGATACGGTCCAGGAATATTCGATAGGCTTCCCACACAGCTTCCTGACAGACTATAAAGGAGGGTGGTTAAGCATGGAAACTTGGCCTAGGATAAGGAAAAATTCTCCTTTTTCCAAATAAGTCCCTGACACCCACCCACACCAAAGTTTCATAAAATAACATAATGTCATAGACTAAAACTAGAAAAGGTTTCAGAGGTCATCTCGTTCAAACCCTTGTTTTTACAGATGAAGAAACTAACGTCTAGAGAAGTTAAATGATTTCTTCAAGATATATAACAGACAAATGTCATAGTCAGGATTTGAATTCAGGTTGTTTTGCTTCAAAACAGATCTTCTTTCTAATTGTATCACATATTGCTTACATGAATGTTCTTTTGTTCATAGGACCATGTTGATCGTCTCAGCTTTTTTTTTTTTTTTTTTTTTTTTTTGTTGATATTATTTTTTGGGTATTATAGTGTAGAGGGAAAAAATACTGACTTTTTGAATCATATTTTTTATACTATTTGTTGTTAGGATTCATATAAGGTGCTAAGTCACTGGAATGGATATAATTATCTAATTTAGCATGGTACTTAACAATTCTCTAGTTCAGAGTTCACACCTTTCACATCCTTAAAAGAGGATACTTTTAAGGCGCTCCCACAAGCCCAGGGAGTACCCACAAGCCCATTCTCTGGGAGGATATAAGGAGCCAGGATTCCGGGAGGAGGAGAAAAAATTTCATTCCCAATTCGCCATTTCTGCTGGCTGGTGACAGTATGACAAGAGCTCTCCAAAGTCAAGAAGAGAGATAGCCCTCTACTAAAGCTAAGCAGGACCCAGGAAAAGATTCAGGATTTTGAAGGACACAATAAACGATCTGAACTTTAACTCCTGGCTGCATTTTGGGATTATTAAACTGACTGAAATGAAGGCTGACTCCAGAAGTTCCCCAAGAGAAGGATTACAATCTAGAGAAAAAGAGAACATCACAATTTGTATGACTTTGGACAAGACACTTAACTGACCTGATTTCAGTTTTTTCATCTGTAAAATGAAAAGTTTGGATTAGATCAGAAGTGTCAAACTCAGATAGGAATACAAGCTATTACTCCAAACATAAGAATTCCACAGGCTGCCTATTGACTTAAAAAAAAAAACTCATGTTAACTAACTATGGTCTATTGTATCATTTATTTTGTTAAATATTTCCCAATTACATATTTATATGGTTTGGTATCATTTGAGTTTTTTATTTGATGTCTGATTGGATAATTCCAGACTTTCCTTCTTGTTATAGATTTATGATTCTATAATTTGCATTGTCTTGAAATAATAGTCTCCTAAAGAATCTGGAAGAAAGTATCTCAGCCAGTAACCAGACCCTGATCAAAGTTGCAATAGCTGATCATTGTCTTTATTGTCTGAACTGACTTTTTTCTTCTTCAGGGATATCCTTCCTTTCAATCCTAGTATCTCAAGATCCTTATGCCAGGCTCATAACCATATCTGAGTATTTGGAGATGTCTCAGCTCCAGGTTGAGACCTTCCCATAAGGTCTTTATCTTTTATGTGTCCCACAGCTATTCTTTTTGTTTAGTGTCGAGTCATTTTTTCAGTCACGTCTGATTCTTTGAGATCTCTTTGGAGGTTTTCTTGGTGAAGATTTTGGAGTGATTTTGCATTTCCTTCTTAGTTAATTTTACAGATGAAGAAACTGAGGCAATTAGGATAAAGTGAATTTGCTAGTGTCTGAGAAATTATATTTGAAACCTGATATTCTTGACTCTAGCTCCAGTGCTTTGGGCCACCTAGCTGTCCTATTCCTGAGATCTAATGATTACAAAATTCCTGCATGTAGTATTCCTTGTTTTAACAAAAGATATAAAGCTATGCACACAAAAGTATAATTGTGTGATGTTGGGCAAGTCACACAATCTTTCTGGGTCTCATTTGTAAAATGAAGGAGTTGAATAGACAATCTCTTTATCCCCTTCTTACTCTAAAATAATGATTCTATTAACTGCCAAAAGGGCAAAGAATAGATGGAGCAAAGCAACACTACTAACCTTTTGGATGAGGGAGGGGGCATTGCAGAGGTAGAAAAGATACAGAATAGGAAGGCATCAAAAACAAACTACCTTTTTTGCAATTTTGCCTACTGTTAGCTCCAATCCTGGTTCTAGGAATAATATTTAAACATTATAACGCTATATTAAAGAATGTTAAAGAGTATTGTGTATTATGTTTATTTATTAGATAACTAAAAGTCATCTTCACATCCCCTTTGATTTTGAGGACTGTTTAAGTTTTTTCCCTAAGTAAAACTATGTGAACTTAGACTCACTTGCAAACTTAACATCATTCTTAAATTTGCACAGATCATAGTGTGAGAGGAGATCTGAGAACAATCTCAGATTGTGAGACTGTCACAAATCTGTTTGACTCAAAGAGACAGACCTTTGTAGCTAGAGTATTTCTTGGTGAGCAAATTTGTTAGGATGTAAATAAACTCCATAATGATGATCAAATCTTATTCCATCCTGAGGCAACCATAATGCATTATCATTGCTGTGGAAACTAACTCTACTGTGGTTTATTTTACCTAGGGAAACCAGAGTGAAAGATGTGAACTTAATCAAGAATAAGAAGAGAATGAAAACTGGGTAGCATAAATTTAGCAGGTGAAAATAATAAGTATCTAACAAGTGTTATTTCAGATTGCCGTTGTGGCTATCCTGAACAAGACAATAGCACATGAAATACTGATTGATGGTTTTATGGTTATTTATACAGATGTGGGTACATGCAACAATCACTTTCTTCCTGGCTAATCATGGATAACTCATTTAATTTTACTCAGCCTCATTTTATTTTGTTGAAAGAAAAATTGCATCAGACATGCTATGAAGTAATTTTCAGCTCTAAAATTCTGATCCCATGAACTTATATAGCATTACATCTCTATAAAAATAAGATGCAATTGACATAGTGTCACCACAAGAAAGGTAGTGTGCCAAAGTTGACTGTGCCAAGCTTGGAGTCAGAAAAGCCTGGATTCAAGTCTTGTCTCAAATATATATTAGTAAACTAAGCATCTCATTGTCTTAAAGTTATAGAAGAATTGCTGAATTGTAATGGTTGAAGGAGTTTCTATGTCAGAAATTGAGTTTTAATAGAGGCATGTCTGGGCCAAAAGAAATCAATAAACATTAAGTATCTATTTTGAGCAAGGTACTATGGAAGGCTTTAGTGATACAAAGGTGAGAAAATAACCTAGCTTCTGCCTTTAAGGAGCTCATAATGCAGTGGAAGGGAAGACAGGCAGATTATTTTCATAGATCATATAGATCATTAGAATTTAAGTTCTTGGAGAGTAAAGTCTGATTTTTTTTCTTCTCTATCTCTGTCTCTACCTCTGTCTTGATATTTGTCTTCCCAGTATTTAGTCTAATACCTTGTTCATACCAGGTGATTAATAAATGATTGTCAGTTAAATATTAAAAGATATATAAATACATAGATGGTTCACACAGAATATTTTGAGTAATTCAGTGTACATATGTGAAAATCCCTTTGAATTATTAGCAGTTAAAAGTATTTTTATGAAAACAAGGGGTCCATAGTACATGACCCTAGTTAGTATCACCTGCTTAATTCTTAGTTGCCAGGATCCTTCTAAATTGGGTTGAGAAATAGCGTTTATAAGTGCTTAGAATTGAAAATTTTCCCATTAGGAGAGTAAATATATGAAATATTCATCTCTCAATGAAATGAAACATGTGAGTGCTGCAGGGCTTCCATTTTTTATGTGACTTTTTGATAATTAATTGTGTCTCTAAAACCCAACACGAATCCCCTAAATTAATTCACCTCTTGATAGTATTGTAGAATCATATGCTCTGAAACATGTTAAGGGGCAAGTACTCGGAAATTTCTCTATCTTGATTTACAACTGCATCTCAGTCAACATCCTCTACCATATGTGAATGGTGCCTACACCAGATGTTTCAAGTTCATAGGCTTGAAATAAAGCAGGATGACAGTGTCCATTTTATGATGGGAGTAAATATTTGAGATTCAGATTAGAGAATCATTTTATCTCCATCTTGCAATATAATACAGGTTTGGAGTCCAGGCAAAATGAGACCCTTTGGCTCCTTGGAAAACACCCAAGGCACTCATAGCAGTGTGATTTAATTTCATAATTATTTCTTGGTGCATTATATTATAACCATCATTGTTGGATGTCTTTTACAAGTAATAACTGTCCTGGTACTCCCTTGGAAACAATGTCAATTGCTTAATAAACTCTACTAACACCTCTGCATTATTACTTGCTCACTAATGCTAATTTTGGACACCTCTATGCTCACAGATGTTCCTTCAGTCTCCAAAATTCAATGGTTTTTACTGGATCTGCCATATGTGTATTTTATCAAACAGTATTAGGAGTCAGGTGAACTGTTGAATGGTAATGTTGCTTTTTTTGAAAAATTAAACTGATAACTTCAAGTAATAAATCAGCCTGCTTAGTCCCTTAATCTTACAAACATCTCATGCTTCACATTTTATGAGAACAACATGAAAATCCCATTTTTTACTTAAATAATAATAAAATTAAAAGCCATTTATACATAGCAAGGTAATTTTTGGTATCTATTAAATATCCTGTTTTCTTTTTTTTTTTTTTTGCTTTATGAGCTATTATTTTAAAATGCACAGCTCTTTCTAATAATAATTTTTAATTTAAAATAATTTTTGTTCAAAATTTTCTTAATGTGTTTTGATTTTATACTTGCAGATCACCCCTACTCTATAATAGGACTCTTGTAAGAGAGTAAAAAAATTAAATACTTTTACTTTTTTTTGGAAAAGGAAGGAAAAGAATGTCTGAAGAAAACAACACCTTAAGCAGTAGAATAAACCAAATGGAAAAGAGATACAAAAGATAAGTTGAGAAAATCACACATTAAAAATTGAATAGGGCAAATGGAAGCTAATAAATTTGTGATACAGTAAGAATCAGTCAAAAAAACTAGAAAGAATGAAAAAATGGAAGAAAATGGGAAATACCTCATTGTCAAACAGCCAATCTGAAAAACAGATCCAGAAGAGACAATTTTAAAATTATTGGTGTATCTGAAGGCCATGACCAAAAAAAAAAAAAAAAAAGAATTTGGATAGCATTCTACAAGAGGTCATTAAGGAAAACTGCCCCGATATTCTAGAAACAGAGGGGGTAAATACTCATTGAAAGAATCCATGGAACACCTCTGAAAAGAGATTCCACAAGGAAAACCCCAAGGAACATTGTTGCAAAACTCCAAAACTATAATCTCAAGGAATAAATACTGCAAGCTGCCAGATAAAAACAATTCAAATATGAAGGAGCAACAATCAGGAGTACCCAGGATCTGGCAGCTTCTACAATAAAGGGATTGTAGGGACTGGAATACCATATTCCCAGAGGCAAAGGACCTGGGATTACATGAAGAATTAACTACCCAGTGAGATTCAGCATCATTTTTCAGGGGAGGAGATGGAGCTTCAATGAAGTGAGAGATTTTCAATCACTTCTGTTGAAAAAAAAAGACAGAACTAAACAGAAAATTTAATCTACAAACACAGGATGCAAGAGAACCATAAAAAGCTAAACAGGGAAAATATATAAATTTAAAAAGTAAACTGTTTAAATCCCTAGATGGGAAAACAACTTTTATGAATTGTATCTGTCACTGGGACTCAGAGAGAGGAGCTCACATAGACTAAGGATGTGACTGTGAATGGACTCTGATGTAATGACATCAAAGAAAAAGACATTAAGGGGTGAAAAAGATCTGTTCTGGAAAAATAGGAAATGGGAAGTATATTGGGACAATTAGTTTACACAGAAACTCAAAAGACCTATTACAACTGAGGGAAAGAAGGAAGCAAGATGAGCATTATTCAAAGATTTATTTCATCGGTTTTGACTCTAAGAGGGACTAACTTACTCATTCAGTTTGGTAATCCTATAAAGAAGGAGGAAGAGAAAGAAGAAAAGGGAGGGACAGGATGGAAGGAAGTGCAGAAATACTAGGGAAAAAGGTAAGAGAAGCGGGGGAAGGGTTGATAGAAGTTAAGGTAGTGGGTGGAGTTAAAAATACTACTAGGAGAAGAGGGAGGAGGATTAGGAGAAAGGGTAACGGGTGTTATGGATTGAAAAAAAACTACTAAGAGAGGAAGAAAGGGTGAAGGTAGATAAGGTAGTGGGTAGAATGGGTAAAAAAAACAACAACAACTGAGGACTTGGTGGAAAGAGAACAAATGTATATACATGGAAGATAAAAGGATAGAGGGAAATACAAAGCTGGTAATCATAATTGTTAATGTGAATGGGATGAACTCTCCCATAAAATGGAAACAAATAGCAGAGTGGGTTAAAAAACAGAATCCTACAGTATATTGTTTACAAGAAACACATTTGATACAAAGAGACATATACAGAGTAAAGGTAAAAGCCTGGAACAGAATTTATTATGCTTCAGCAGAAGTTAAAAAAAAAAAAAAGTGGGGGGAGTAGCAATTCTGATCTCAGATAAAAGAAAAGTAAAAAAAAAAATTTATAAAAAGAGATAAGGAGGGAAAGTACATCTTGATAAAGAGTACCTTAAATAATGAAGTAGTAATGATGCTAAATGTGTATACACCTAGTGGTAGAGCAGGCAAATTGTTGGAGAAAATTTAAGACAGCAAAAATATCCCAGTGGGAGTCCTCATCCTTTTCCTCTCAGAATCAGACATATATAACCACAAAATAAACAAGAAAGAAACTAGACAGGTTAATAAGATGCTAGAAAATCTAGATATGATAGATTTCTGGAGAAAACTGAATAGGACAGAAAGGAGGACATAGGACATCTTTTTTTCTCAGCAGTCCATGACAACTTCACAAAAGTTGACAATGCATTAGAGCATAAAAACCTTGCAATCAAATGCAAAAAAAGCAGAAATAGTAAATGCTTCCTTTTCAGCTCACAATGCAATAAAAATTATTTTTAATAAAGGGCCAGGGAATGATAGACTAAAAATCAATTGGAAATAAAATAATTTAATTCTAAGGAATGATTGGGTCAAACAACAAATCATAGAAACAATCCATAATTTCATCCAAGAAAATGACAATAAAAGGACAATATAACAAAATCTATGTGGTGTGGCAATACTTAGGAGAAATGTTATATCTCTAAATAGCTACATAAATAAAATAGAGAGAGATCAATGAATTGGGCATACAGCTAAAAAAGCTAGAAAAAGAACAGATTATCTCTCCCCCAATTAAAATATGTAAATTGCCCAGGTTAACAGAAGAGGAAATAAAATAGTTAAATCCCTCCCCAATAAAAAATTCTAATTAGAAATTTTGAAACTCAAAGGAGAGATTAATAAAACAGAGACTAAGAAAATATTGAACTAATAAACAAAACTAAGAGTTGGTTTTATGAAAAAAAATAGATAAATATTTGGCTAATTTGGTCAGAAAAAGGAAAGGAAAAAACCAAATCACCAGCATCAAAAATGAGAGGATTGAATTTACTACCAATGAAAAAGAAATTAAAGCAATAATTAGGAGGTATTTTGCCCAACTCTGTGGTGCAAGTCTGATAATCTAATGCAAATGGATGAAAATGATGAATGGAAGGGACCAGACAGGTTAACTGCCTGGGGTCCAGTTAGCTTTCTTGAGGCCCTTCAGACAAGCTGTGGTCTCAGTGGGGGAACTGGAAGACAGGCCAGCCGCTACAAGGCTGATGAAGATGGAATGAATCTGTCTTTCCTTGGCTCTAAGAGCTTGAGCTCCTGCCTCAAGTCCTCTTGTCTTCTCCAAGTCTGTCTCCCAGCCTCTTGGTCCCCCAGGAGAGCCACCAGGAGCCTGATAATCCCCATCCCCCCAAGTTTGTCCCAGTTTATATGCTCTATTATAATTAGATCATTTACAGAGTTCTGTCCCATAAGAGATGAATATTTACAAAAATGTAAATTGCCCAGGTTAACAGAAGAGGAAATAAAATACTTAAATCATCCCATTTTAGAAAAAAGAAATTGAGCAAGTCATTAATGAACTACCTAAGGAAAAAATCTCCAGGACTAGATGGATACACAAGTGAATTATACCAAACATTTAAAGAACAATTAATTTCAATACTATGAAACTATTCAGAAAAATAGGTAAAGAAGGAGTACTGACAAATTCCTTCTGTGACACATATATGGCACTGATACCTAAAGCAGGAAGAGCTAAAACAGAGAAAGAAAATCACAGACTAATCTCCCTAATGAATATTGAAAAAAAATTAAATGAAATATTGGCAAAGAGATTACAGCAATTTATCAGCAGGGTAATATACTTGTCACCAAGTGGAATTTATACCAGAAATGCAGAGCTGGTTCAAGATCACATCGACTATATCAATAACGAAACCAACAGAAATGACATGATAATCTCAGTAGATGCAGAAAAAGCTTTTAACAAAAATAGCACCCATTCCTATTAAAAACACTAGAGTAAGCATAGGAACAAAAGGAGCTTTCCTTTAAATAAGAAACAATATCTATCTAAAACCTACAGCAAGCATTATTTATAATAGAGAGAAGCTGGATGCATTCCTAGTAAGATCACAAGTGAAACTAGGATACCCATTATCCCTACTATTACTCAACATTGTACTAGAAATGTTGGTTTTAGCAATAAGAAAAGGAAAAGAAATTAAATGAATAAGAATAGACATAGAGAAAATAAAACCATCACTCTTTGCAGATGATATGATGATATACTTAGAGAATCCTAGAAAATCATTCAAGAATTTACTGAAAACAATTCACAGCTTTAGCAAAGTTGCAGGATATATAATAAAACCACACAAATCATCAGCATTTCTTTATATTACTGACAAAGCTTATCAGCAACAGATGGAAAGAGAAATTCCATTTAAAATTGCTGTAGACAACATAAAATACTTGGGGATCTACCTGCCAAGACAAATCCAAGAACTATATGAAGATTATTACAAAGCACTTCTTACACAAATAAAATCAGATCTAAACAATTGGAAAAATATCAATTGTTCATGGCTAGTCTGAACTAGTATAATAAAAATGACGATTCTGTTTAAATTGGTCTACTTGTTCAGTGTCATATCAATCAAACTGACAAAACATTATTTTATAGAACTAGAAAAAATAATAAAATTCATCTGGAAGAACAAAAGGTCAAGCATATCAAGGGAATTAATGAAAAAAATTACAAAAGATCAGTGGCTAAGCATTACCAAACCTAAAACTATATTATATTGCAGCAATGAGCAAAACCATTTGGTGCTGGCTAAGAAATAGAGCAGTGGAGGAGTGGAATTGATTAGATAGACATGATATAATAATCAAAGGCTAGATCAATCTAGTATTTGATAAATCACCAAACTCCACCTTCTGGAATAAGAACTCACTTTTGGACAAAAATTGCTGGGAAAATTGGAAAACAATATGAAGAAACTTGGCACAGCCCTACATCTTACACCTCATACTAAAATAAGGTCAAAATTAGTACTTGTTGGGCAACTAGATGGCACAGAGGATAAAGCACCAATTCTGAAGTCAGGAGGGCCTGAGTTCAAATCTGGCCACAGACATTGAACACTTCCTAGTTGTGTGACCCTGGGCAAGTCACTTAACTCAATTGCCTCAGCAAAAAAAAAAAAAAAAAAAAAAAAAAAAAAAAAACCTCAAAAAACAAAAACAAATGAATACATGTTTTGGGCATAAAGGATGACACTGTAAACAAATTAAGAGAACAAGGGATAATTTATCTATCAGATGTTTGGGGAAGGGTGGAATTTATGAGCAAAGAAGAACTAGAGAACATTATAAAAGGCAAAATGGACAACTTTGATCATATTAAATTAAAAAGATTTTGCACAAACAAAACCAAAAGAAACGAGATTAAAAGGGAAGTACAAAGCTAGGAAAAAATCTTTACAGCCAATATTTCTGGTAAAGGTTTCATTTTTAAATATATAAAGAACTGTGTCAAATTTATATGAATATAAGTCATTTTCCAATTGGTCAATAGTCAAATAATATGAACAGACAATTTTCAGATGATGAAATTAAAGCCATTTATCGTTATATGAAAAAAAATGCTCTAAATCTCTCTTGATTGGAAAAATGCAAATTAAAACTAACCTGAGGTACCATCTCACACCTTTCAGATTGGCTAAGATGACAGGAAAAGATAATGATAAATGTTTGAGGGAATGTGGGAAATCTGGAACACTAATGCATTATTGGTAGAGTTGTGAAATAATCCAACCATTCTGGAGAGCAATCTGGAATTATGCCCAATAGGCTATAAAATTATGCATAACATTTGACCCAGCAGTCCCCTTACTGGGTCTGTATTTCAAGGAAATCATAAAGGAGGGAAAATGATCCACATGTGCAAAAAATATTTGTAACAGTTTTTTTTTGTGGTAGCAAAGAATTGGAAAAGGAGTAGATGCTCATCAGTTGGAGAATGACTGAACAAGTTGTGGTTCATAAAGGTAAATGCAACATTATTGTTCTATAAAAATGATGAACAAGCTGATTGTAGATTGTAGATTGTAAAAAGATTTATATAAACTAATGTTGAGTGTAACAAGCAGAACTAGGGATTCATTGTATACAAAAACAGCAAGATTGTGTCATCATTAACTATGAAAGGTTTGGTTTTTCTCATAATTCTTCTCAGTTATTCAAAACAATCTCAATAGATTTTAAACAGAAAGTGCCATCTGCATCCAGAAAAAGAGCTAAGGAGACTGAATGTAAATCAACAATACTATGTTCAATTTTTTTTCTGTTTTTTTTTTCAATCTCACCCATGATTTTTCTTTTTTGCTCTGATTTTTCTCTCCTATGATTCATAAAACAATATGTATTAAAAATAAACTTACTGTAATAAAAAAGAAAAAAATTAGTTTTATTATTATTCTATTTTATTATATTATTTATTATATGATTATATAATATATAATAAATAATATTATAATATAATATATTATTTATTATTAACATCATTATTTTATTTTATTTTTATATTTTATTTATATTTTTAATTTTTATATTTATATATAATATAATAAATAAAATATAAATATATTATTATATATAAATATATAAAATACAAATATATATAATGTAATAAATAAAATATAAATATATAATTTTATTTATTATTTATATTTTATTTTTAACATTAGAAATAATTAGTAATTAGCATTTATATAGTACTTTAAAGTTTGCAGAATGATTTACAATTATTATTTCATTTTGTCCTGGAAGTCAGATGCTATTATTTTCATTTTACAAATGAGGAACCTGATGTACAGAGCAATTAAGTGCCCAGGATTACACAGCTGGTAATACTGGGGGCATATTTGAACTAAGGTCTCCCCAATTCCAATACCAACTCTATAGTATTAAAAATGAACTTTAATCCAGTTTTTGAATTGAATGATAGGATCTGTTTTCATTTTAGATATCTAGGTGCTTTGTAAAGATCAAAATATTAAATATATAGAGTAAAAAAAATACAGTTCCAAAGCCTTAAATTAACATTAAAGGTGGCTGATAAACTCATGGCTCTATTTAATGAAAGGTAATGGGAAACCAATGAAGATTTTGCATGAATCATTTATATTCTCACCTCTTAGTCTGTAATAAGCCTGGAGATCAGCCAAGATTTGTTTCATTGATTCTTGTGGACAGATTTTAATCCCTGTTGGGAAGGATATGGATCTTTTGGACCGATGCTTTGTCAAATCAAATATCCTCCTGATGGTTGACACTCTGGACACCTTTGCTATTCTTCCTGAATTGTCAAAACTGGAGGCATCTTCCATATACTTGGATTTGACATGGTTTTCTTTAATGGGAGGTTCTGAAAGAACAGAAAATAGATATCCTGGTGAGTTTGTAATTGAGCATGACACAAGCACATCATCTATATATCTTTATTATTTACAAACTGTAGAATACTGGGTAAGTCACTTTCTCTTCTAAGCAAAAGGAACATAATGATGTCTTTCCTGAATCATAGGACTGGTTGGAGGATTAAATCAAGCAATGTAATGAAAACAGTTTATAAACCGAAAAACTGCTACTTTTATGGGTAGTAGATAAAATATCTCTCTCTGATTTTATTGGTGTTGGAATTTCTGATACCAAAGCACTTTTTGACTCTGTGCTTTATAAATATTATTGTGTTTATGAAAAATGAGTTCAACTGAACATAGATGAATCAGATTGAATGTGTGGTTATTTTAAAGAAATCGACTTTAATATTTCTTAGGACTATAGATTAGAAGTGGTAGGGACCTCAAAAGACAACTTGTTCAACAAGTGAGGTCAGAGAGACTAAATTATTTGTCTAAGATTACATAGGTAGAAAGTACAAGGGAAATTGATCAATGGGTCTCCCTGATTGATGTGGTGAGCTCTTTGATCAATTTCAGGAGCTCACTGGGTAGAACCTTCCTCTACCTCTACCCATGTAAATTGTAAAACATTACTTAAGATAGGAGAGGTTAAGTGGCTTGTCTCACTGCTATTATATGCCACAAACAAGTCTTGAAACTATAAGTTCTTAACTCCAAGGTTGGCCATCTATCTACTGCACCATACTGCCATTGCAAAATACAATGCAAATGTTAAATAATAATGATGGTAATTTTATATCTCTATATGAATGGGACTGCCTTAATGTTTAATTAAAATGAATAACCAATTGATATTACCATTTGATGACTTTGTTAAATAGTAATATGTTTCTTATGAATACAGCTTTGGATTTGGAGTCAGAGAACCTAAGTTCAAACTTAGGTTTCAATTCTTTGACTTATATAAGTCACATAAGCATCTTTATCTTTAGCTTGTAGCAGGACTCTTTGTGGTAAAGCATCTGAAAGGCATTTCCCCTGCATAGCTTGGAAATTCAATTTGGCATCTTGCTTAGAGGACATAGACAATTCCAGATTGTTTTTCAGTGAAAGGGATCCTATTCATGCTTAGTTACTATTATGCTCTTCAGCCAGCAAAGTTTATCGTTAAGAAATTTATTCTCTGATTATAGTCAGGAAACTAAGTGAACATAGATAATTCTCACATTTTCCTGCCTTGCAATAGCCATTAGTAGTTCCTTGGTGAAAAACTCATGTTTTGGAAAGAGAGAGGGAGGGAGGGAAAGAGAAAAAGGAAGGGAAGGAGGGAGGGAGGGAGAGAGTGAGAAAGAGAGAGGGAAGAAAGGAGAGAAGAAGAGAGATGAGGAAGAGAGAGAAAGAGAGAGAGAGAGAAAGAGAGAGATAGAGAAGAGAAGAGAAGAGGAGAGAGAGAGACAGAGACAGAGAGAGACAGAGACGAGAGAGAGAGAGAGAGACAGAGAGAGAGAGAGAGAGAGAGAGAGAGAGAGACGAGAGAGAGAGAGAGAGAGAGAGAGAGAGAGAGAGAGAGAGAGAGAGAGAGAGAGAGGAGAAGAGAAGAGAAGAGAAGAGAAGAGAAGAGAAGAGAAGAGAAGAGAAGAGAAGAGAAGAGAAGAGGAGAGGAGAGGAGAGGAGAGAGACAGAGACAGAGACAGAGAAAGAGACAGAGATGAGAGAGAGAGAGACAGAGAGAGAGACAGAGGGAGAGACAGAGACAGACAGAGAGAGAGAGAGAGAGAGAGAGAGAGAGAGAGAGAGAGAGAGAGAGAGAGGGAGAGAGAGAGGGAGAGAGAATAGACATTATAGGTATGAGGAATTACTTTAGTAAAGACTTGGAGGTGAGAGATGAAATGTCACATATAGGAAGAGGCAAGTTAGCCAGTTGGACTGCCATGTCAAATGTGTGGTGAGAAGTAATATGAAAACAATCTGGGAAAAGGAGGATGTGTCCAGATTGTAAAGGACTTTAAATGTGAAAATAGAAATTTATAACCTACCTCAGAGTTAGTAGACATCTACTGAATCTTCTTCAAGTCAGTGACATAGACAATATTTATGAATATTGATTAGGAAACTATGTAGAAAATAGTTTTGAAAGAGGACTGGGCAATTGCAATAGTCCAGATGAGACATGAACTTGGGTGATAATAAAGTGAAGCAAATGGAAAGAAGGGGGTAAATGAAGGAGAATTGTCTTGGAGACAGAATGGAAAAGATTTAGCACTTGATTGGATATGTTATGGGAGTGTGCAGAGATAAGGAAGATTATACACTGGATAGGGAAATTAGGAAAAGGCATCAATTTGATTATGATACTTAACATATGGAAAGCATTTTATGTATATTATCTCATTTGATTGTCACACAATCTTGTAAAAGTAGATGCTAACCCCTCCCCACCTCCCATTTTGCAAATGAGAAGACTGAAATTGAGAGAAATTAAATATCTTACCTTGGGTTACATAGCTAGTAAGTATTTGAAGCAGGATTTGAATGTAGGTCTTTATAAATCCAAGTTTACCATTTTATCTATCATTTCACCTAACTATTTAGGGCAAATGATCCTGAGGTTTTTCTTTCTTTCTTTTTTTGGACACATGGAGTTTGAGACATGTAAGGACCATCTAAAAGGAGATGTCTAGTAAGCAGTTGATCATATAGGTCTGGAATTAAGGAGGGATTTGAAGGTTAGATTTGTAGATTTGGCAATCATCTGTACAAAGATGATACTTGAACCTTCAGCAGCTAATAAAGGCCAGAAATGGGAGAGTGTAGAAATAAAAGAGAAGAGGGTGCAGGATAGGGCTTTGGCTTATATTTATATATAGAGGATAGCTTATGGAAGATGAGCTAGCTGAGGCCAAGGAGTGAACTAACCAGGAGAAGGTAGTGTTATGAAAAACTAGTGACAAATACAATTATATAGATAGTGGTTACAGAGAGAGAGAGAGAGAGAGAGAGAGAGAGAGAGACAGAGACAGAGATATAAAGGGCTAGAACTGAACAAATGCACTTGGATAATGGAGCACGTGAGACTAATTGCCAATTGGACAATTTTCTATTAACATGTTTGAAGGATGACTCTCCCCAGTTATTCTGTGCTGGCTCGATTGGTGGGTGTGGAAAAGAAGGGGAAGTGACTTGTGTGGATGGAGTAGGAGGAGGAAATTGAGGCATTCTCCTGGTGGTGGAGAGAGAGAAGGAGGAGTGGAGATTGCTAGATCTAATCCCCTGACCTCGACCTCAAAAGACCAAGAATAAGGACTTTTGATTATCCTGACTCCGGCTGATTTCTGGGAAGACAGAGTTCCAGCACAGAGACAGAGACAGAGATAGAGACAGAAAGATATATCTATGTTTAATGGTAGTCATCTCTAGAAAGGACAAAAAGAAAGGGAAGAAAAAAAAAGGGGGAGAAATAAAAAAGAAAATTACATGTTAACTTTATTATATATTTAAAACAAATAAAACTTTGCATATAATAAATTTGCATTTTTATGTGCAACCTTTACTTTTCCTATTGAACTGTTATGGAAATATTTGTTTTATTTCTTAAGTTTAGAATAAAATGAATTAATAAGGCAAATATAATGCCACAAACATTTATTAAACACCTACTCTAAGTAGAGCACTATGGTAAGTGCTTAGAGGAGGTACAAAATTTACATGAAGTGTGGAGCCTTTACTCCAAGAGCCAAGTAGAATGGAAGAATAAGATAGGATTGGGATAACTTTAGTACACACAAGTAAAAAGGATGAGAATTAAAAAAATGTGTATTATACAAATTCTGAAATGAAATGTTGCTACCAATGAAACTATCAGGGGAAGCTTTATCTCTATCTAAAGGATGGGTAGAAATTTAACAGGCAATGTCCAATAGGAAGGACATTCACAAAGTCATATTGGTGGGAAATTACAGATTTTATTTAGAGGGACAGAGTAATCCAAATCTATTGAACCATAGATTGTATGTAGTTGTGGAGGGGAATAATATGAAATAAGGATGGAAAGATAGGGTGATGCCACATGTGGAGGGCCTTAAATATCAAGGGAAGAAATCTACTTGTTGCTAGGTAGCTCAGGTCAATTACGGAAGAGTAAAACTTCATGTCAGCACTCCAGCTGCCAAGTCAATTTTCTCTATCTCATGTAAAACAATAAAATTTATAGAATTTGAACATGGCATGTTATTGGTTTCAATGAGGTGAAAGAGTGGACTTTTTTTGTTGTTAATGAAAAAGCCTTTGGGAAAAGCAATTAGTACCTATTAGATATTTCTTGTCATGGCTGTATAAATTATAATGTGGATTATTAAACTGAGCTCTGAAAGGCTTTTTGGATATGTTTTCATGAGATCGGTAGTTTTATTTCTCAAAGCATTCAGAAAAAGTGGGGAGAAGTTTAATGAGAATGAATTGAGAGTTGAAAGATCTGCTATAAAAAAGGACCAAATTTAATAGAAAATTGGGGGAAAAAATTTAAGGCAGAAAATATTCCTCTAAGAAGCTGACAAAATGTGAAGATAGCTGGTATGATGATGAATTGGCTGCAGTCAACTGTTTTTGGGAACAGTGGAAGTTTGCAAAGGAAAAGAAAAAGGGAAAGTATGTTGAATACATTTAAAAAAAAAATAAAAAATAATGACCTGAGTAAATGAGAATGAGAATCATTGACCAATTCTAATTATAGAACCAATCCCATTTATATCCTACCCTACTACCTTGAATAGCATTATTATTAATTTTTTTGGGGGGGGGCAAGTACTAGCAATATAAGGTAATAATTATTAGGCTGGAACTTAGGATGTAGAAATAAAAAGACAATTGTAATGGCAACAGAGAACATTATTGAAAACTTGTTGCAATGGAAAGAATACTTAGAAATAAATGTAGGAAACCTGTTTGAATAGGTCTACCTTCTAACTAGTTGTGTGACTTCGGTACATTGTTCCTCTGCTCTGGATTTCAGTTTCTCTGACTGTAAAATTATTGGAGTAGATGTCCTCCAAGGACCTATTTAGCTTTCACATTTTAACATCCTGTGATTCTGTGATTTAAATTTTTTGATCTGGATCTGTTGGCAAGACTCTGATGAGATGCTATATATAAAGAATTTTGCAAATTTTAGAATTATGTTTCAAAGATCATTTCAACTTCTACTTCCTAAAGAAAGCCTTTTCTGGTTTCCCTTCTTTCCTCCAGTGATTAGTGCCATCTCCTGGAAATTACTTTGAATTTATGCTATATTTAATTTTCTATATTTATATTCATGGTAATTTTTTTTATCAATAAGCCTTTGCAGACAGGGATTTATTTATTATTTTTATCTTTTTGTCCCTAGTGTTATAATAGTACCTGGTACATAATATACATTTTAATGGATTATTTCTGAATATACATGTTTGTATGTATGTGTACATATATGTACATGTGTCTAACTATGGTGATTAGGTAAAAAATGATGTTTTGTGCATGGAGTTTAGCCTCTTGCTGGGAGCATGTACTTTGCTGAAATTATACAGGAACTCTTAACTGGTCTCCATAATATTGTTGATGATTATTCATCATTGAGAGGAAGGAGAATGGACTCTTATAAATTAGAAAGATGAACTCTGTTGGGCTATCAGTGTTGTAGAAATGATTTTACCTATTCTATTTGGACTATCTCATATACATACACACATATATGTATATTTATAGACATACATACACATGTGCATATGATATATTGGTTTAATATACATATATATAAGCATATATACTTACATATGTGTATGCGATTCATTTCTTTCATGCACACACATATATACTTATGTGTGCATGGCCCATTAGTTCTATTCAAATAAATATATAGAAGCACATACATACATATATGTGCATGGACAATTGGGAAAACATATAATAACATAATATATACATATATGTGTTTTCTCTATTGGTTTCATATATATACAAATACCTTTTCCCCACTTATATATGCACATGTGTATATGTGCACGTATATATACAGGTATGCAAAGTCTATTGTTTCATATACTTGAATATATGCATACATGCATATATGTATATGGCCCATTGGCTCATGTACATACATATCAGATGGATGGTTGTACTTATTCTGCCTAAGTTGAATTAGAGCCTTCTTATGGAAGTTCCCTCTTCTCATACATATTGGCCATTCTTATTTAATTTAGAGAAATGTTAGAAACTGGAAACTTAAGAGGATGTTTAATAATTGAGAAATGATTGAATAAGTTGTGGTATATGAACATGTTGGAATACTATTGTAAGAAGTAAGGAATTATTCCTCAAAACATTTGGGAAGATTTGTTGAACTGATATAACTGTTGAACTGATAGAATGAAATGACCAGAACCATGAGAACAGTTTATATAATGAGATTAACACTATAAAAACAAATGACTTTGAAGCTAAGTACTATGATCAATTCAGTGACAATCATTGGTTGCAGAGGACTGATGATGAAACATACTATCTACTACTGAAACATGACAGAATTAGGGTACAGTTACTTTTTAGATGAAGTCACTGTAGTAATAATTTTACTTAACTTTTATTTAATTATAAGAGACTTCTCTTGAAATAAAAGTAATTTGTAAATGTAATGCAAAACAAAAATAAAACTTTTTTTTCTTTCTTTCTTTCTTTCTTTCTTTCTTTCTTTCTTTCTTTCTTTCTTTCTTTCTTTCTTTCTTTCTTTCTTTTTTCTTTTTTTTTTTTTTTAAGAGAGCGATGTCTTGGGATATTGAGAGTGAAATGAATTATCTGTGTTCATGCAAATAATATGTACTCAAGGTCAAACTTGGACTTGAGTATTCTAGAGGACAAGGTCTGTTTTCTACTCACTACATTGAAGGCTTACTAAAAGAAAAGGCTTTAATATCTGATGAACTAATTATAGAATCAAAGCAGAGACAAAAGTCACTGCTACTGTTATGATAGGAATTCTTCATTTAAAGAACAAAAACAGAATAAAAGTAAATAATATTTTTGGACCAGTGGTTAATGATCTGCACTCTTTGAAAAGAATAATTCCATGCTGCATATATATTACTGGCCTTACTAAAAAAGAATTAAGTACCAAACAGTCGTTATGCAAACTGTCCTCCTCCTACATTAGCAAAAATTCTCAATTACACACCTGAAAAATTTTCACCAAAGAGCAAAGCTAACTAAATGCATAGAATGCTTAACATACCTGAATATGTAGCAACACATTATGCAGACTTTTCTGAATACCTTTTTCAAGTCTGTTAAAATGAAATTCTGTGGATTTAAGCTACTTGGGTTCTGCACCATGTACACTTCCCTTCCAATTCCTCCTCCATCTGGGTCCCAGTAAATTTGAATCTTAACCTCACTTAACCTAATCTGTGATCTGATAGAGTATTTCAGTACAGGTGAGACAAAAATAAGATTTAAAAATTAGAGTACTTCCCAGAGTTATTTCTTTTATAGTGTAGAATTAAAGGATCCCAGATTTTGAGATGCAAGACACATCCAAAAAAAACCTAGTCTAATCCCCTCATTCTACAGTTGAGGAAACTGAGGTCCTGAAAAGGGAAATGACCTAACATCACACAATTACTCTGAGATAGGATTTTAATCTAGGTCTTCTAACTAAAAACCAACTAAACAATCCAACCTTAATATCATAATTATAGAAATAGCTGAAAGTTCAGGCACAAAAATGTTTAGCTATCATAGGTGCTTGTTACTAAACCCTCATCTATCATATTACTGTTGGTTAGAGCATTTACTGGTCATCTGCTGTGAGAGTTGTATGCTGGCAAATGTCCTGCTCTCAAGAATCAGCACTGGTTAGGCACTGATAGCACTGATAGAAAGTAAAGAAGTAGTTTTTCTTATTGTATACTGCCCAAGAATTAGAACATTCAATAGCCTCTCTTTCCAGGCTGGCAACAAAGAAATGAATGTTATTCAGCAGCTTTGACTAGACAAAAAGAAAAGGGCTCAGAACTTTATCATTTCCCCCCAAGTTTGCCACCCCTCCTGATTATATTTTAGTTTGGTGTTATTCAAAGTAGGGCAATAATTTGACTCCAAAAGGAGAAAGTAATCAACTAATCAGATGGTAGGAATATATCACATTTCCATCATCTCTATTCTCATTTTTATCTTTCTTTTTTTACCTCCCCAACTAATCATGGAATTGTTTTCAATTCAATTTCTCCCTTTCCACTTGTAGGAATTCAGCTGTAAGTCCTTTAGAGAAGGGGAGGTCACTTGGAGGACTTTAGAGGACATAGCAAGGCCTGTTCCACATCTGATAAAACTATATCTTAGTTTCCTATTATTACTTTCTGGAGATAAGGTCAATATGACCAGAGTATACCTTATCTAGTAGAAAAGAAGGCCTTCTAAGGGAAAAACAAAATGTGCTTTGACTAATAGAACCAAGAAATGTCACAGCCTTGGTTATTCTTTCTGTGATTGTCTGGCATTTATATAATGTATAACAGAGAAAAACATGTTTATGGTGGGATATAAAAGGGGAGCTGGAAGAAATAAAGGGAGTTCCATGCTTTAAGCTTGAACTCGACTTTCCCCACTCATTTCACTCACTACTTTGTCCTGCACTTTGCACCAGTATCGATCAGTTTTTTAGACTTTCCACCTGGTGGATCTCTCAGGGGCAAAAAGAACTGTAACTCAACTCAGGCACTCCAGCAGCTGTAGGGGAAAATTTCCATCTCTCTCCCAGTTTTTTGGATTTTGTTAGCTGCAGGCTGTGTGTTTCAGGATTGTGCTTTAGATATCTCCACCTAGGTGGCCCTTAGATCTCCATAGACTTTAAGTCCAAAACATAACTTATTATTTTCCAACCTAAACTGAAATTTCTTCCAAATATGTCTATTTTTGTTGAGTTTATGGGCAGGTCGGTGGTGCAGTGGATAGAGTGCTGGAGTTAAGAAGATTCCCTCCACTTTGCTGAATTCAAATCTGGCCTCAGACATTTACTAGCTGTGTGATCCTTTTTACTTCAGTTCCTCTTTTGTAAAACTGAGCTGGAGAAAGAAATAACAAACCAGTATCTTTGCCAAAAAAACCCCAAATGGGGTCACAAAGAGTTGGATGCAACAACAACAACAACAAAAAAAACAAAAACAAAAAACAAACAAACAAACAAACAAAAAACAAAAACAAAATTACCCAGGCTCTCAATCTAGAGATTCTTCTTGAATCCTCATTTCCCCTCATCTGATACATCCAATTATTTGCCTAATCTTGTCATATCTTACTTCTTTAACATCAACAGTATTCATCCCTTTTCCTCAATCCACACAATCATCATCTCAATTCAGTGCCTTATCTTTCACCCATACTATTTTCAATTGCCTCCTAATTGGTTTCTTCACTTCAGGTTTTCTCTGTCTGATCTATCCTTTATAGTGATTTTGCTGAAATATGGTTCTGACTAAACTACTTCCCTACTCACTAAGTTTAAGATTAATATTATTTTATTATATTTATTTTATAAGTAAATTAATACATGTGTGGGGGGCATTCACTCAATTTTTATGGATAAAGAAGTAAGATCAAAAAAGTTTTGGGACAAGCTTTTTGGTTTATATATAAAAACAAAGGGAAACCAGTTACAAAACAGTGTTTTTTGTACATCTTTTTCCTTTTCTTTTGAAGTTTGGTTTGTTAAGATACTCTTAAGTTCCTTGAGAGCAGGGAAAGTAGTTTCACATGCTGCCCAGAATCCATTCTTTTAAATTTATTTTCAGGTTGCTTAACATATATTGAATTACTTGCTTTCTAAGGGAGGGAGATGGAGGGAAGGGTGGAGAAAAAATTTGGAATACAAGGTTTTGCAAGGGTAAATGTTAAAAAATTATCTATGCATCTATTTTGAAAATAAAAAGCAAAAAAAATATTTTCAGGACAGTTTAGATGGTACAATGAATAAAGCTCAGGGTTTAAAGTCAGGAGAACCTGAGTTCAAATGAGACCTCAGACACTTAACACTTCCCAGATGTGTGACCCTAAGCAAGTCACTTAACTCCAGTTGCCTTAGGGGAAGGGGAACCTTTAACTTAAATTTATTTTCAACTCTCAAATTTTTATTTTCTTGCCCTTCTACATCTCCCTCCCAACTTAAAAAAAATACAACTCTTTAAAATATGCATGGTAAGCAAAACAAATTCCTGCATTTGGTCATGTAAAAAAAATGAATTTCTTATTTTGTAACCTAAGTTCACCAAGGGGTGAATAGCATTCTTTATCGTTGGTTCTTTGAAATCATGTGTTGTTTAGAATTAATTTTTCAGGTGGAAGGTTTGGACAAGAGAAGACAGGTCACATGTGTGCTAACTCTTGAGGTAGGGAAGGAAACAGGTCCTGATTATTGCCAGCAGTGGTGTTAGTGAGATGGTGGAATCTGGATTTTTAACTACAGCAGCAAGCAACTGCTCTTCCAGGCATCAGAGATTGTGCCTCCTCAGGTTCTTCCTCCTGGGACTGAAGTTATCATAAGTCTACACAGTTCTCTAGGCTAAAAGAAGTCTTATAAAAGCTGGTTTCCAGCTGCCTGGTGTGTTTATGCAGAGCAATTTGAAAAGATGAATGGAGGGATTAACTGAAATAGGGGTGGAGGTAAGTAGGAGGCTGATTGCAAAGGAAGAAAAACATTTATTTAGATTACAATAAATACTCAAACTATATAATGGAAAAAACTTAAGCTGAGGCAGCAAATTAGATAATATTCAGCTCTTTTGTATAATTCAAATGGCACTATTTTAAAGAACAGAAATCTATTGGTAATATACATATATGTATATATAATGTACACATACATTTGTATATACACATTAGCATATAGTGTTTTACAAATCTTAAGCACTATATTAATGTGAGGTATTAATTAAAATTGGAATTTGCTTTTAGACATTTTCATTTTCTATTGTTGCTTCTGAGATTCTCTCATAGTCTTCTTGCTTTCATAGGATCTAAAACTGGAAATCATCTTAGAGATTATTTAGTGCAAGGCCTTATTTTATGGATGAAGAAACTGAGTCACACCGAAGTTAAATGGCTTAGAGAGCTGGAATGAACCTCAGAGATCATCTATTCCAATTTTTTTCATATGATGGATGAGGAAATAGGCTCAGGGAAGATGTCACTTGCTCAACTTCATAGTCACTAAGTAGCAAAACTAAATTAGGGATGTGAACCCAGGTCCTATTGCTTCATATCCATTGTCCTTTTTGCCATCTATCTCTATGTAACATATGTATAACATGTATATATAATTAATATATATTCATATAGAATGTATTTTTATCAAGTATGCAATATGTGTGTATATTCATGTGTATATATAGATACACATATACATGCACACATTATATATACACATATATATTTCCCAGCCTATGGAATTCATTATACTCATAATTAAATTTCTGAGTAGTATTGATTTGAAATGAGGTACTATTTTTTTTTTTTGGAGCTAAAAAGAAAACTATTTTAAAATAGGAAAGCATGGAATTTCAATGTTGTATTTATTTAGAAAAGTAAAGAATGATATTAGGACTAAATATGTCAAAATCTAAATAATATTGGAATAAAAAGATAATTTGTTAGAAATCAACCAAAAATGAATTAGATTTTTAAGGATATAAGGACTTTTTACACCTGAAGGGTTGAATCTGAATCAAATGATGCATAATATTTTTATAACTATTAGTAATTAAAAGACAAATTTTATTCCAAGATGAAAGAAATAATTTGCATTAGAGAAAAATAAAAATGTTCATTAAATAGATAGTTACATTTCCTTTTTAAAAAAGTCTCATTAGGTAATTTGAGTACATTGGGATCCCTTTTAGCCACAGATTCTACCCACCTGACAGATTAGCTTTGTTATAGAAGAATTATATTATATATACTTATTTTACATTAATTTACATAGAATCATTAAATTACATAGTTTTAGAGTTGAGAGGATTTTTAGAAGTCAAATATTTCAATTATTTTCCTTCCTTTCTATCCATTTTCTTGCTCAGTCATTTCATTTTTCAAATAGTTCTAATAGAATTCCTTACATCAAATCTAAATCTATCTTTGGTCCTGATCCTGCTTTTTGTTTAATCCCCCCTCCCCCCCTTTTTTTTTTTTACATTACAGCCCTTCAAACATTTGGAAAAAGTGATGGTGCATCCCTTTGAGTCTTCTTTTTATATCATCCATTTCTTCAACTCTTCCTATATATAGTGTGATTTGAATCCTCTTCACCACACTGGTGTCCCTTCTCTATGAATTCTACAACTTGTTTCTTACCAAAATTTATCACTTGGAACAAAAAACAATATAGTTTAAACCGGGTGGAATACAAAGGAAGGATCACGCCTCTTTTTCTGGTCACTAATATCACCTTAGCTGTTTTTAACAGACATATCATAATGTTGATTCATGTTAAATTTCTAGTACATTAAAGCCCCCAGGTCATTTTCATATTATCTATTGCCTAGTCACATTTTACACTACTATCTGGGTAGTTTTTGTAATTATGTGTAATTTTTCAATTTCATTATAGGCCTTTTTGTTTCATTTCTAATACATTTTGTAATGTTCTGGTTAGTTTTCTGGAGGTCTTATTCTTATGTCCTTTGGAAACTTGTGCATTCTATTGTGTCTTTTCTCCCTGTTTTCAATCTGTTTCAATGATTTACTTTTTTTTACTCAGTACCAAATTGTTTTGATAATTACTGGTTTGAATTTAGTACTGCTAAATATCTTCTTTCCCATATCCCCTCATTATTTCCTTTGAGGTTTAAACTTTTATTCTTCTAGATAACTTGTATTTTTTTTCTAGCTATAATTTAGTAATTTTATATGGTACTAAATAAATACTATTATTATTATTTTGATATGGCCCAAGGATGAACAAGTAATATCTCTTTGATTATGTAAGTTGTCTTTATTTATGTGAAGGATGTTTTACATTTATTCCTGTGTGGGGTTTGATAGGTGGACTCATAATTATTTTATATCTTCTATAGGTATTTTGAAGTGAATTTATCATTCCTTTTCTTCTTGCTGATTTTGTTGGTAGTATTTAGAACTGGAATGATTTGTGTGGATTTGTTTTATCCTCTGATACTATGCTGAATTTTTTTTTTTCAGTTGACTCTAGAGGGCTTCATCATTGGGTCTCTGAAATCATGTGTTGTTTAGAGTTAATTTTTCAGGTGAAGGGTTTGGACAAGGTAAGACAGGTCAGGTGTGGTGCTAACTCTTGGAGGTAGGAGAGGAGGCATATCCTGATTATTGCCAGCAGTGGGATTAGTGAGAATCTGGATTTTTAACTGCAGGAGCAAGGAATTGAATTTCCAGGCATCAGAGATTATGCCTCCTGAGGGTCCTTTGTGTTTTTATCATCAGCAAAGGGAATAATTTAATTTCTTTTGTTTTCTATGGTTATCTTTTTAATTTATTTTTTTCTTACCTTGTTCTATAGGTAGCATCATACCAAGTAAAAGTGATGATAATGGAGATTCTTGTTTTATTCCTGAGCTCAATGATATTACCTCTAGTTTATATCTATTACTAATTTTGGCCCTTGATTTTAGATTGATACTATTTGTTATTGTTATTTGTCCTTTGTTTGCCAAGAGGACTATGACATCAGGAAGGCTATGCCATGACATGAAAGTGAATTGGACTTTTGTGAGGGAAATCTGTGGAATTTTGCTAGTTTCATTTTCTTCTCTCATTTTGTATTAAGAGATGGTTCATTCCTTCCTACTTTTTAAAAATGTCTTTCTTGCCCCTCTCCCCCCAACAGGAATTAGCTTTGTATTTTGCCAAGAGTTTTTTCTTTTACTTATTATAGTAATGAGTTTTTTATTGTTTTTTATTATTAATAGGGCCCATTATTTTTATATTCTCCTAATAGTAAACCATTCTCAGTATGAATTCAAACAGGTTACAATATATAATCTTTTTGCTTTTATTATAGTTTCTTTACTAACATTTAATTAAAAACTTTTACATTGATATATACCTTTCTGTTTTTATTTTTGTTATAGTTTAGGTGTCAAGACTATATTTGTCTTGTTTCATAGAAGAAATTTATGCAGGATCTCTTATTTCCTATTTTTCAAACAGTTTATGTAATACTGAAATTAATTATTCTTTGAATATTTTGTACAATACATTTGTAAATCTAACTAGTTCCCTGGTGACATTCTTGTCTGGCTTACTTATGGCATTTAGCAAATGTATCTCAGTAGCTTGCTAATTTCTATAAGGAATACCTTTGTGGATCAGTGTTGAGCAGTGAGCTCCTTATACCTATCTGCTGGCAAAGGAAGAGTTGATTAATTCCTGGTATGACTTTACATGTACAACAATATAACAATGGAACAGGATAATAATTCTGTGGCTCAGCATAGTTATGTTTTAGAAGTTTATGTGTATGTTTTTGTAACCTTTGTTTTGGTAAAGAAACTACAGTTTATTGCAAAGGAAGTTTGGTAGAATGAATGGAGATTTGGCTTGGAGTCAGGATAACCTGGGTTGAAATTTTTCTACTGATTCATTCAGTTTTCTTATTCATGTGGACACTGAGCAAGTTACTAAACCTCTTAATAACCCACCAACTTTTCAAGATTTACTGTATAGTTAATGATTTGAGGATCCCTGTTGAAGAAATTTTCTCACCTGAATGAATGATCTTTACACAGATGAAATAATAGGAATGGATCAAAATCTTAAAACAAGTAGCTTTAGTTAAACAAGGTCCCAGAGATTGGCCAATAGGCTTTTAAGAGCCTGGCGAAAACATAATATGATTTTCAGGAAGTGAATCTAATTTAATCTATGTAGTAAATGTTATTATTATAGGTTCTATGTAAAGATGCCCAATATATTTAGGAGATCAGAAAACCTCCATACTTTAGAATGTAGCCCTAAACCAGAAGCATATAAACTTGAATTGAACCACAAAGAGGCCTTAGAGCCCCTTTAAATAGCTGTCAGAAAGTCTTAATATTTCTTAAGCCTTCACTTAGAACTTTCTTCAACCATTAGTCCTTTACAAGTTCAGTAATTGAAATTTCTAGCCTACCTCTGGAGATAAGAAGCATTAGGACAATCTTAGGAGATTAGATAGTGGAAACAGGTAGCACCAAGACCTGGAAGAATAGCAGTTGCATATAGCTACCTAGCTATAGAAGAAGAGCTAGTGAGAAAAAGAAAGAGGGTGGAGCCAATATAGCAGAGTAAAGGCAGGAAGCTGCTCTGGTAGAGTTTTCTTTCACAGTTTCCCTTGCAAACCACATGAAACCAACGCTCTGAACAGAGTCTGATGGAAAGAAATTACTTTCCAGCTCACACTAGATTGGAATAACTTCGAGAAAAGTCAGTTTCATTGGGGCAAAAGAGGTGTTCATCATAGCTCAGACAATGTCTGGAAAAGTTAGTGAAAGGGGTTTAATCACAGTAGTGTAGCTGTTTCCTTGAAAGATGAGGAAGGACTATTCTCTCCAGTAAGCAAGACAACAAATACAAAGGGCCTCTGACAAATTGTCAGCCTGGGAAACCAGGCTATTTCCTGCAAAGAACATGTTGGGCTATGCCCTGCTGTGAGCAAGACACCAAACACAAGGGGTCCCTATTATTAAAGCCAAGGCTTAGAGGTGCATAGGAAGCTCAGGACAGTGCCCCCTTTATCCCAGGAGAAGAGCTCAACCACAAAAGGCACAAAAGAGGGGAAAAAGAGAAAGAAAGAAAATGAGCAAGAAACAGAAAAGAACTTAACCATGGAAATCTACTATGGTGACAGAAAGACTAAAACACCAACTCAGATGATGACAAAATGTTTATAGGGGAAATCTCAAAGGGTGATATGTATTGTCTCAAGCTCAAAAAGGTTTCTTGGAAGTACTCATAAAAGATTGGCAAATAAGAGATAGAAGAAAAATGAGAAAAGAAATGAGAGGTATGCAGGAGAGAGTCAACAGTTTAGAAAAGAAAGGAAACAATTGACTGAAGAAAACAATTCTTTAAAAAGTACAATTGACCAAATGCCAAAAAAAAAAAAGGATATAATGAATAAATCAATTTCTTAAAAACCACAATAGGTCAAATGGAAAAAAAAACAAAAAACAAAAACCTGCTAAAGAAAACAACATGTTGAAAGGTAAAGTAATCAAATGGAAAAAAAAAGCACAAAAGTTAGCTGAAGAAAATTACACATTAAAAAATGGAAACTATTAACTCTGTGAGATATCAAAAATCAGTCAAACAAATTAAAAAGACTGGAAAAAGTGGAAGAAAATATAAAATACCTAATTTGAAAAATAGCCAACCTGGAAAATATATCCAGGACAGACAATTTAAAAATTATTGGTTTACCTGAATGCCATGATCAAAAAAAGAGCTTGGATAGCATTCTTCAAGAGATCATCAAGAAAAACTGCCCTGATACACTAGAACTTGAGGGGGAAATAGTCCTTGAAAGAATCCACCAGTCACCTTTAGAAGGAGCTCCCACAGGGAAAATCCTAAGGAACATTGTTGAAAAATGCCGAACTGTAGTCTCAAGTTAAAAATACTGCAAGCTGCCAGATAAAAACAATTCAAGTATTAATGAGCAATAATCAAGTTACCAGGGATCTGGCAACTTCTACACTAAAAGATCTATGGGCCTGGAATACCATATTCCAAAAGGCAAAGGACCTAAGATTACAACTAAAAATTAACTATCCAGCAATACTGAGCATTATCTTTCAGGGGAAGAGATGAATTTTCAGCGAAGTAAGAGACTTTCCATCATTTCTATTGAAATAAAAACCCAAACTAAACATAAAATTTGGTCTTCAAACATAGGATGCAAAAGACACATAGAAAACTAAACAGGGAATATATATATAAAATTTAAAAGTTAAACTGTTTACATCCCTAGATAGGAAATGACATCTGTAATTCCTGAGAACCATATCTGTTATTGGATGTGTGAATATGAATGGACTTTGATGTGATTATATCAAAGAAAAGGACATTAAGGTGTGAAAAAGTATTGTATTGAAGAAAAGGAGATCAAATAGGACAAATTAGATCACATGAAGAGGCACAAAAGACCTATTACAATAGAAGGAAAGATGGGAAGAATGAACATTGTCTGAAGCGAAATCTCATCAGTTTTGGCTCAAAGAGGGAATCTCTCTGTTGGGTATAGAAATTTATATTACCCTATAAGAAAGTAGGAGGAGAAAGGGGAAAGAAAAGGAAGAGCTGGATAGAAAGGAGGACAGAAACATTAGAAGAAAGGGATAAGAGAAGGGAGGAAGGATGGTAGAAGAAAAGGTAGATTGAAGGCAAAATGGGTTAGAACAAATCACTACTAAAAAGTATATACAGAAGAGAGAATAGGATGGAGAGAAATTCAGAGTGGTAATTATAACTGTGATTGTGACTTGTATGAATTCTCCCATAATATGGAAACAAATAGCAGAGTAGGTTAAAAGACAGAATCCTATAATATGTTGTAAACAACACTTTTGAAACAACAAAATACATGCAGAATAAGGATAAAATGCTGGAGCAGAATTCATTATGCTTCACCTTAAGAAAAAAGAAAAAAAAAAGCAGGGGTAGCAATTCTTATAAAGCAAAAGTTAAAGTAGATCTAATTAAAAGAGATAAAGAAGGAAACACATCTTATTAAAGGGTACCAGAGACAATGAAATAGCAACAATATTAAATATATATGCACCAAGTGGGAGAGCATCCACATTCTTAGAGAAGTTAAGACAGTTATAGGAAGAAATAGCCAACAAAACTATATTAGTGGGAGAACTTCCCCATCCCCCTCTCAGAATTAGATAAATCTAGCCCCCAAATGTACAAGAAACTATGGAGGTTAATAGAATTCTAGAAAATTTAGATGTGATAGACCTCTGGAGAAAACTGAATAAAAACAGAAAGGAATACACTTTTTTTCAGTAGCACATGGCATCTACACAAAAATTGACCATGTATTAGGACATAAAAACCTTATAATCAAATACAGAAAAGTGAAAATAATAAATGCCTCTTTTTCAGATCATGATGCAATAAAATTTATATCTAATAAAGGGCCAGGGAAAGATAGACTAAAAGCCAATTGGAAATTAAATAATCTAATTTTTAAGAATGTGTGGGCCAAGCAACAAATTATAGAAATAACCAATAATTTCATCCAAGAGAATGATAATAATTAGACAACATACCAAAAAGATAAATTTTACATCTCTAAAGAGTTAAATGAATAAAGTAGAGAAAGAGGAGATCAATAAATTGATCATACAACTAAAAAAGCTAGAAAAAGAATAAATTAACCCCCCTAACTGAAACTCAAATGAGAGATTGATAAAATTGAAATAAGAAAACTGTCTAATTAATTAATAAAACTAAGAGTTGATTTTATGAAAAAAACCCCCAAAATATATAAACCTTTAATTAATTTGATTGTAAAAGGAAAAAAAATTACCAGCATCAAAAAAGAAAAGGTTGAACTTACCACCAATGAGAATAAATTAAAGAAATAATTAGGAGGCATTTTTTCCAACTGTATGCCATCAAGTCTAACAATTTAATTGAAATGGATGAATATTTACAAAAATATAAATTGCCCAGATTAACAGAAGAGGAAATAAATTACTTAAATAACCCAATTTTAGGAAAATAAATTGAATAATCCATCAATGAACTCCCTGAGAAAAAAATCTCCAGGGCCAGCTGGATTTATAAGTGAATTTTACCAAATGTTTAAAGAAGAATTAATTCCAAAACTATGTAAACTATTTGAAAATAGGTAAAGAAGGAGTCCTGCCAAATTCTTTCTATGACAAAAAATATGATAGTGCAAACACAAATCCAGGAAGAGCCAAAACACAGAAAGAAAATTACAAACCAATATCCCTAATGAATATCAATGCAAAATTAAAAAAATATATAGCCTGTGTTGCTGATAAAAGCCTCATTTCTAAAATATATTAAAAAAAACTGTGTCAAATTTATAAGATTTAAGAATACAAGTCATTGTCCAATTGAAAAATGGTCAAGGATGTGAACAGACAATTTTCAGATAAAGAAATTGAAGTCATTTATAGTCATGTAAAAAAAAACACTCCAAATTACTATTGATTAGACAAAAACAAATGAAAACACCTTTCAAATTGGCTAAGATGACAAGAAAAGGTAATAATAATTGTTGGAGGGGATGTGGGAAAACTGGGACACTAATACATTGTTGATGAAATTGTGAAACCAACCATTCTGGAGAGCAATCTGGAACTATGTCCAAAGGGTAAAATTGTGCATCCCATTTGACCCAGCAGTGCCCATTTCTGAGTCTGTATTAAGGAAATCATAAAGGAGGGAAAAGGACCCACATGTGCAAAAATGTTTGTAGCAGCTCTTTTTGTGGTAACAAAGAATTGGAAAAGGAATAGATGACCATCTGTAGAGGGCTGAAACTCTGAATCAGATTAAGAGAGCATTTAAGGCTACCTATTTGATGTGAGACAATGGCTCTATTAGCATATATTTGGATAATGGCTCTCCTAGGTGCTTGCTGAATATTTGATAGTAAGATAATCATAAGCAAAGATTGGAGGGCGGAGGGAGAGAAGTGAGAGTCACTTGGCAGCAGGATGACGAGGAGAAAGGCTGGAGACTCTGGACTCCATCTTTGGCAAGCCAAATGGCAATTTGCCTGCCTCCTTCACTTCTCCCCATAAAGACCAAGGACTTTGATTTATCCTGACTCTGGCTGACCCTGAGGTCCTTCAGGGAGCTATCCTGTACTTTTCATCCATCAATTGGGAAATGGCAGAACAAATTGAGGTACATGAAGGTAATTATTATTGTTCTATAAAAATGATGAGCAACCTGATTTTAGAAAAAGTCTGGAAAGATTTACATGAACTGATGTTGAGTGAAACAAGCAGAAGCAGAAATACACAGTAAACAATAACATGTGCCATGATCAACCATGAAAAATTTTGTTCTTCTCATGGTTTAGTGATCTAAGGCAGTCCCAATAAATTTTGGATAAAAAGTCTGCATCCAGAGACATCTATGTAGACTCTATGTAAATCAACACATGTTATGTTCACTGTTTCCCCCCCTTTTTTCCTGTTTTTTTTTCTCTCAGGATTTTTCTCGTTTGTTCTGATTTCTCTCTCTCAACATGATTTATAAAGAAATTTATATTTAAAAAAACTTTTTTAAAAAAGAAAGGAGCTAGCACCAAAGGACATTGCAACCAAAGACAAGAATGATTTTTCATGATGATGATTCTTATTTGTCAAGAAAAGGTTAAATCTCAGAAAAATAGAATAAGTTTTCATAGTGGGAAGGTATCACACAGATTACTTCATACTGTTTTTATAACCTTGCCCAGAACTACATATTTTTTAAAATAGTTTTTATTTACCAGATATATGCATGGGTAATTTTACAACATTGACAATTGCCAAATCTTTTGTTCTAATTTTTTCCCTCCTCCCTCCCACCCAGATAGTAGGTTGACCAATACATGTTAAATATGTTAAAGTATAAATATAGTATATGTATACATGTCCAAACAGTTGTTTTGCCGTACAAAAACAATCGGACTTTGAAATTGGACAAAAATAGAGGGTTTGGGAATTCTATGTAGGGGTTCACAGTCATCTCCCAGAGTTCTTTTGCTGGGTATAGCTGGTTCAGCTCATTACTGCTCTATCGGAACTGATTTGGTTCATCTCATTGTTGAAAATGGCCACATCCATCAGAATTGATCATCATACAGTATTGTTGTTGAAGTATACAATGATCTCCTGGTCCTGCTCATTTCACTCAGCATCAGCTCAATTCACTCAGTATCATATTCACATACCACAATTTATTCAGCCATTCTCCAATTGATGGGCATTCATTTAGTATCCAGTTTCTGGCCACTACAAAGAGGGCTGCCACAAACATTCTTGCACATACAGGTCCCTTTTCCTTCTTTAAGATATCTTTGGGATATAAGCCCAGTAGAAATACTACTGGGTCAAAGGGTATGCACAGTTTGACCACTTATTGAGCATAAGAACTACATAATTCTTAGTAATACTTTTCAACATTATTTTTTCTAATAGTGAAAAAAGAAGATAGGTACCTTAGTGAAGGTTATATAGCCAGCTACTGGCAGAAGTGTAATCAGTATATTGTATTTAGCAAGGCAGAATAGGTTTTAATATATTAATATTAGTTTAAGTCTGACTTTGGCTATCTATGAACTTTGATCAGAGACTTAAGCACTTTTCTGTATTTCTGTACAAGTAGAATGGATGGATGAATGAATGGAATATTTGCTACACTCCTTCTATATGCCAAGCATGGTGGTAAACACTGGGCATACAAATAGAAAAGTGAGCTCATGTTCTAATTGGAGGAAGTGAACATTTAAGATGGGTCACAATGACAGCAGTGGATAGAAGGGGCCAGAGTCTGAAAATTGCAGATGCTGGGTAAAACAAGTTCAGTGATCCTTAGAAAACTTTAGTAGGCTGTATATTCCTAATGCAACAAAATAACCAGAAGACCAAAATGCACAACATTTTGGGCTTAAAGACTGAACATTGTGTAATAGGAAAACAGACCATAACAAATTGTAGAGAAGATGATATCTCCGTTGACAGAATTCTTCACTTATGCCTATAAAATCATGGGTCAATAAACAAAAAATGATATTTAGTAAGTAATTTTAGGGGGGAAATGTTTTCAAGAAATAAAACAACAGAAAGGGTTATCAAACTGTGCCTACTCTTTGATCCGGCAATGATTCTATAGGGCCCGTATCCCATAAAAATGGGAAAAGGACCCACATGTGCAAAAATATTTGTAAGCAGCCACTTTTGTAATAGCAAGGAATTGGAAACTGAGTGAACACCTATCAGTTGGAGAATGATTAAATAAGTTATGGTATGTTATGGAATATTATTGTTCTATAAAAAACAATCTGCAGGGGGATTTCAGAAAGGCATGGAGAGACTTACATAACTGATATTAAGTAAAGTGAGTAGAACCAAGAGAACATTGTACATAGTAACAGCAAGATTACATGATGATACATTCTGATGGATGTGGCCTTTTTCAGCAGCAAGGTGATTCAGACCAGTTCCAATGGTCTTGTGTTTGAGAGAGCCAATTGCACCCAGGAAAAGGACTGTAGGGATTTAGTATGGATCACAAAATAGTATTTTAACTTTTTTATTGTTGCTTTCTTTCATTTTGCTTTCTTTCTCATTTTTTCCTTTTTTTGATCTGATTTTTCTTGTGCAGGATGATAATTATGGAAGTATGTACAGAATTGAACATGTTTAACATATACAGGATTACTTGCCTTCTAATAGAGAGGGTGGGGGGAAAGGAGGAAGAAAAATATTTGGAACACAAGTTTTTGCAAGGGTAAATGTTGAAAACTATGTTTGCATATATTTTGGAAAAAGCTGTGATAAAAAAAAACTCAAGAAAAAAGTTTTTTTTTTTTTAAGTATGCTTCAAAGAAGCAAATGCAAATTTGGAACACAAAATCTTTGAACTGGAAAGGAATCTTAGGAAGTCATTTAAGCCTTCAATCAGATTGTACAAAATCAGCCAAACAATTTATTTTTTTTAGAATCATACAGGTCTAATGAATTGACTAAAACAACTTTGTCTTATACTGCTTAAGTTGATGTTTTATACATGCAAACATCAACCAAGCCCAATTTCTATTCTTGCATTTAAATCTATTTATTCTAGCATCAATTCAAATCTTATTATAGATGTAAGTCATCTGGTCACCAATCTCTTTAGCATTCCCAGTGAAGGCATATCCTCAACAATATTATTATGGAAGTTAAATTCTACTACTACTATTCTTTACAGAGTTTTCTTCCCTACCTTTGTGGTCCCCATCAAAAGTCAATCAATATTCAACAATGTTCTTATCTAGCAACATTTACTGTTGTATTCCACATGTTCTAGATCATTTTCTTTCTTTTTTCTTGCTCATCTACACTTACCTGATTTGTGTTATATTCATATAAAGGTCTGCTCTCTGCTTTTCAGCACTATACGTTCCAGATAAATACATTACCATCTACTTTTCTGCTGCACCTTAAAAACTACTAGGCCTTTCACTCTAACTTGTATTTGAAACTTCCTATAATATATTATTTCTCCTTGTTAGAAGCTAAGCATCTTGAGAATAAAAACTATATAATTTTTCTCTTTGTATTTTCAGTACTTGGTATAGTGCTTCACATATATTAGGAACTTCAACATTCATTTATTCATTCATTGCAAGGAGCTAATCATTTTATTATAGACAGAGAAGGAATTACCTAGGTGCCAACTCAAATATATATTCCTTGAGAGCAAAGGATGCTTTATCTTGGTCTGTCTGTCTCTCTCCTTTTGTATCCTTAGGCTTGGCATAGAGGCTAATTCATAAGTGAGAATAATAAGCATTAATAAATACTTATTGACTAACAGACTTAATCCTTAACTAACCTGAGAAAGGGAAAAAAAATCAAGCAAACAACATACCAACAACAAAAAAGGTGAAAATACTATAATTTGTTCTACACTCAGTCTCTATAATTCTCTCTGGAAGTAGATGGTATTTTCTATCTATTTTATTGGAATTGCCTTCAATCACCTCTTTATTGAAAGGCCAATCCATCACAGTTGATCATCACATAATCTTGTTACTATGTACAATGTTCTTCTGATTTTGCTCACTTAACATCCATTCATGTAAGTCTTTCTAGATTTTTCTGAAATCAGCTTGCTCATCATTTCTTATAGAACAATCATATTCCCCAGCATTCGTATACCACAACTTATGCAATCATTTTGCAATAGATGGAAATTCTTTCAATTTCCAGCTCCTTGCGGGTCATTTTCCCTTTTTTTTTTATGGACTCTTTGGTAGTTCAAGTAGAGACACTACTGGATTAAAGGGTATGCACAGTTTGATAATGCTTTAAACAGTTTCAAATTGCTCTTCAGAATTGTTGAATCATTCCACCAACAATGCATTAGCACCCCAGTTTTTCCACATCTTCTCTAACATGCATGATGCTATTATTGATTTACCCTCTAATTGTGGAATGAGATAGGATGCTTGTATTCTGTGCCAAGGACAACTTGCTACTGCCTCAGAGCAAATCATTGATATGAATGTCTCTGTCTAGGCGATTATGGAATAGTAGATGGAGAGTAAGCCATGAGGTCAGGAAGACCTGAGTTCAAGTTTGATCTTTGATTCATATTGGTTATATGACTCTTGGCAAGTCACTTCAAAATATATGACAACCCTTTAAGACTATATATTGTAGAGCAAATGCTAGACTACATTGATAGGAGGAATTTCCTTATTTGGAGTTCCTTAGACCAATGAATCATAGATATGAGAAAAATAAATAAACAACATCTTAGGTTTAAAATTGTCCAGGAGTTCCACGACACAGCAAGAGATAAGTATTTAAAACAAACACAAAGTATATAATAGCCCAGTATCTCAGAAGAGCTGACAAGGTTTCCTAATTATCTTATAATGACTCTGTGCACTTTGGTTGATGTTTTACTCTATAGATAAGGGACACTGAAAGATATGCCAAGGTTATTCAGTTAATTAGGAAGCAATCACTCTGTTAAGATCTAGGTTTCCTGGTTCCTAATGCACAACTTTGATTGGAATATTAGGTAGCAATTAGGACACAGGACAATTCTTTAATAGTGAACTGTGTAGCAGTATATGTTTGCTTTTGAATGAGGAAGAAAAAGAATTGATTACAAACATGAATCTGTTGTTGGATGAAAAGATGAGTCTCTTCTAATAGATGGAGCATGAAATAGAAGGCAGCTCTCCAGTATTCTATTCTATCTAGGGCTTTGACTCCACTACTGTAATCATGTATGATTTTATATATATATATATATATATATATATGTGTGTGTGTGTGTGTGTGTGTGTGTGTGTGTGTGTGTGTGTATTTGAACTTTATATATATGTCTATATATTTGTTTTTTTGGTCTCAGTTTCTCTGTCTGAAAGTGGGAAAAAGTCTTATGAGGTAATAAAGAAAAGCTCTTTTTAGTTTCTATGTGGTAAAGTGCTCAATACATTTTTAAGGATTCTAAAAGTATTATTAATATCTGTAGAACATTTTGATTGCTCTGTGTGGATCTGAGTTTTAAGTTTCAGTAATGATTCTATTATGTTTCAGAGTGGCATTTAACTGAATGTGTCTTTTGTTTGTTCATAAACACAGAATCAGCAACAATGCCCTCAAATTAACTCAATTAGAGGCATTTTGGGTATAAAATATGTAGATTTCTGAAGAAGAAAAGACTAGTTAATTGTGGGTCCTCACTTTTCTCATCAGTTTTGCCTTTTGGTGTAGTTTCTTTAATCCTTCTCTGAAGGACAATTATGAAAGTGGGAGACTCATTCTATTAAAAGGAATAGGCATGACTGAATGGGGAGGGGAGGATACCAAGTGAATTAAGATGACTTTACAATGGGCCACAGGAAGGCTTTGTCTCCTAAAGACTGGATATAAAAGGGAGAATATTTGTCTGCTGAATAAAACTGCATAGTTAGAAACATTTATCACTGTTGTATAGCTCTTTCATATTCTCTCTCCATCCCTTGTGACTCAAGTAGGGTACAAGCAGTGGGAGTAGAATTTCAATAAAAATTTTAGGGGGGGCATACTGTAGTTAGGAGCATGATGCAGCCTTTCCACATATGACTTCTAATTTTGATTAGAGGTTGGGGAGAACACCAGAATAATTTATTGCGACTAGAATTTTGGCATGTGCTTTACCTTGGACTGAGAGAAAAGGTACATACCTCCCAGGCCCATTTTCCTTCCACAATTATAATGGTTTTGTCTGACTCCCTTGTGTTATTTAGACTTAAATCACAAATTAGGATTTAAAGTTCCTTGCTTCTGTCTGAGATCATGGACCACTGGCACTAAAAGTACCTCATTGTCTGGAGGGTGGAAATTCAATGGTATTCTCTGATCTTTGATTGCACCAAACTGCTTTGACATCCCCAACCCTAGGGGTTAGGGTTCTCTCCTTCCTTGAAAGATTTAGGATCCTTCAAGAGAGATGCAGGAATGAGGGGAGAAACCTATGTTGTGCCACAGTTCTCTTTATTGTTCTGACTCAATTGTTCTGCCTCAGTTTCCCTAATTGATCCTTCCTCAGTTTCCCTAATTGTTCTGCCTCAATCCCCTTAGTTGTAAACCCCCCTCTTGTTATGAAGTCTGATATAACTCAGCACTATTTGCTCTAAGGTTATAAACTGTACATGTGTAAATTCAAAAAGAGGGAATCCAGACATTCTGTCTCTTGCCAGATACTTTCTTAACTCCCAGCTTGTTAGAATTTATGGTCCTACCCCCAACCTGTCAGAGCCAAGTTGATGGTTCCTACCTGGAGATTCCCAATCACTAGAGTTTAGACTCCACCCCCCTGCCTTTGTTTAGCAATGTATATAAATATGTCATTGAGAACTTGAATTGGTTGCTGGATGCTGGCTGGATGCTGGATTCTTAGAGACCATAGTCTCATTCAGCCCTGGGATCAAACCATGTATCCATTTGGTCCCAGTAAATCTCTCCCTTTCAAATAAAATATTAAAAACTCTCTAATGTCTATCTTATCTCAGTTTCTCTGGTATTACACCATGGTGATGGCAGATTTGACCTCAAGGTCTTATAAAATGACTGTTTCTTACACAGTGCTGGTCATTTGTAACAAGACAAATGGGTTACACTTATTTTTGGTTTTTGTGTTATGTGCTCTGTTTGGCTCCAGTGAATAAAAGCAATTATGTAATATAATCATAGGATCATAGTTTTGGAGATAGAAAGGACCTCAGAGGTCATCCATTCCCATTCTGCCATTTTACAAACTAGGAAACTGAGGACCAGAGAAGGGAAATGACTCATCCATGGTTACATAATTAGCAGAGATAGGATTTGAACTTAGACCCTCTGATTCTTAATCCCTCCCCATCCCAACATGAATGGGCTATCCCTTTAAAAATTTTACTTGCCCACTATAGTCTAATTAGCTCCCACATATGTAAAACAGATCTTGTGCACTTACCATATCCTAAAATTTCAGAGGATTATTAGTATTCAAATATAGGGGATATATATGAGACAGCCAGGCTGTCAGGATTGACAGAATTGGCTGTGAAAAGCAGTAGGTTAGGTCAGCATAATTAGCTCACATGCTTAATATTCTGTTAGTGCCTTCAGTGCCAAGACTTATTTTCTCCCCCCTTCCTTCCTTCTTCCTTCCTTCCTTCCTTCCTTCCTTCCTTCCTTCTT